>NC_037529.1:69649236-69683053 GCF_001531365.2 Cynara cardunculus var. scolymus
AATAAAATGAAATATTAAAAACACGATGTATCTCGCTGCATTGCGCGAGTACGCTTCTAGTAATATTTTATAAAGATAATAACTTAGTATTATGTGATAACTCAATTATTATCTTAATTATATTGTAGATTTTTTTTATATTTAAAATAAGATGTTTTTCATGTATTTAATTATATTTATCAGCAGTTAGTTACACGAATTCAAACATGAAACTTTAATAAGTTGTATTTACGTAAAATTACTTGTAATATTAAATTTTAAGTAATATGCATTAATTAACAGTACTTCATGCATAAAAAATAGTTTTTAAGAGTTTTTGTCAAATGCTTTATAATATAACTAGAAGGGTACTCGTGCAATACAACGAGATAAATCTTTATTTTAATGTTTACTTTTTATTCTTTGTTTCTATCGATATAATATGATTTTATGTGGTTTTGAGAAAACGATAATGTTTTTATTTTTGAATGAAATATAAATTTGAAGATAGTATAAAAATTTGAAAAAAATAAATCGATATTAGTATCAAATTAACTATTTAATAGTTCTTGTTTTTTTTGGTAATTTTCTTTAATTTAATTCATGTTTAATAACAAAGTAATTTATTTTTGATTCAATAATATAATTTTTTATAAAGATAATAATTAAACATTCTGTTAAAACTCAATGATTATCTTTAATTATATTTTGAATTTTGTATATTTAAAATGAATATTTATCCAATATATGATCATGTTTATCAACAGTTAGTTACATAAATTCAAACATGAAACTTTAATAAGTTGTATTTAGGTACAATTTCTTGTAATCTTAAATTCTACGTGACATGCATTAATTAACAGTATTTCATACATAAAAAAATGATTTATGAGTTTCTATCAACCGTTTTATAATATAAAAATATTAAAATTATATTTTAGATTTACATCTGTTTACAATTCTCACGTGTAAATATCATAAAGAGTTTTTTTAATCATTAAAATATTATTTAATTTATTATAAAAACAAAATGTGGGTAGTTGAACATCTTACAATTTTTCATTTTTTCTGCAAATACATGCGACTTTTACTCCATATTGTCTTTTTCTGTATCTATTTATATATATTAGAAGGGTACTCATATAATGGAGCGAGATAAATCTCAATTTTAATAGTTAGTTTTTATTCTTTGTTTTTATTGATATAATACGATTTTATTTTGTTTTGAGAAAACGATAATGTTTTTATTTTTGAATGAAATATAAATTTTAATAGAGCATAAAAAATTGGAAAAAAAATAAAATCGATATTAGTATTAAATTAACTATTTAATGGTTCTCGTTTTTTGGTGTAACTTCTTTAATTCAATTTTTATTATAAATAATTTAATGTAGGTCTAATAACAAAGTAATTTATTTTTGGTTTAATAATATAATTTTTATTAAAGATAATAATTAAACATTATGTTAGAAACTCAATGAATATCTTAATTATATTTTAGATTTTCTATATTTAAAATAGATGTTTATCCTGTATTTGATTATGTTTATCTGCAGTTAATTACACAAATTTAAAAATGTAGCTTTAATAAGTAGTACTTAAGTAAAATCACTTGTAATCTTGAATTTTAAGTAATATGCATCAATAAACAATACTTTATGCATAAGAAATGATTTTCAAGAGTTTTTGTCAAATGTTTTATAATATAGTATAGATAATTGAGTTGAATGGTAAATAATATTAAATTGGATATCACATTACTCACCACATCAACTTAGTAAAAGGTTAATGGTTCGACCGGTTATCTGGATAATTAAAATTTTAAAATTTTACATCTTAGATACCAAAATTGAAGTTTTCAAAGTACGTTATCCAAAATAGGAATCAAGTTAAAATATATTATTTTTTCATGCAATTTGCCCTTAATCATCAGTATTAAGTTGATAATTGTGATTAAAAAAAATAAAAAAAATAAGAGCAAAAATAGGACCCAACTTTAGGGTTTGAACCCTACGTGAATCGAACACGCAACCTTCTGATCTGGAGTCAGACGCGCTACCATTGCGCCAAGGATCCCTGTTGGTGTCTACTTCCTCAATTCTTTTTATATAAATCCATATATTTTTGAATAAAAATTCATTTAATATTATATATATATATATATATATTTTATATATATTATATATATATATATATATATATATATCATATATCTCGATCAAAACGTGTATAACTTGACCATCACTCCCACCCACCACCGCCGTGCAAATCCATCTTCACTACAGAAATAAACGTCGCCGGAAAACCAACAAAAGGTGTACTGTGTTTCAAGGATTCAAGGTCCTGGATTCGAATCCAAGGAGGAATAAAAATCCTCTTGCGGCAAGGAGGTTCAAATACGGTGACTCCGGACTATCTGCAAAACGGGTGGTCATCCTGAGATTAGTTGGTTCGTATAACGGGTTAAATATCGAGGTTAATAAAAAAAGGTACGTGATTCTTCGAACAACCCATCTTCTTCTTTGTAAATTTTATTTACGATGAGGACCGTTCTTTAATATGTTAAATGTGTGATTTTAAATGATGCCTTTACAATGTTAAGGCCTAATGTTACGTACATTGTTTAGGGTTATTCATCAATGAACGTAAAAACTACAATCCTCAGTGTCACTTTAATTTCTACCAGAAAACAAAAGTAGTATCTGTAATTTATATATATCTTTGTTATCTCATGTTGCAGTGTAATCGAAAGTTTTAGGTTTAACAGTTTCTTTAAAAAGACTGTAACGTCCCTGTGCCTCATCAATCTCTGTGTGTGTATATATATATATATACATATATATCTTTGTTATCTCATATTGCATTGTAATCGAAAGTTGTAGTTGTAAAACGTCCTCCAAAACGATTGGAACCTCTACGGTAGAGGTGATCATTTGCGGGTCTGGTTTTTTTTTTTTTTTTTGTCCAACGAGCCTAATATTGTAAACCTAAGCCTTTTTTTCGGGCTTGACAACTTGCCATTGTCCGCCCTATAAACGGGCCGGGCTTTCCCACAGGCTAACGAGCCTAAAAAATGTAACTCTTAATTAACAAATGTAGAACCAAAAAGTTTATAAAAAACACCGTTGCAATTAAAACTTTAAGCAACTAGTGACTCTATCCATAGTTGATCGATTAGGACTTTTGGCATAAAGATGCTAACAAAGATAATGCAGAGTCGTTTGGGTTCTCAAGAAAAACCAGAGTCTCAGCTCTCATCCTATAACTTTAATAATCTAATTTTAAAATATGCTAGTATAATTTTAATTAATGGTAAAAAATATTAATTATAAAACATAAACGAGCCACCACCTGCTTTGCAGATAGCCCGGAGTCATCGCATTTGGACCTCCGTGGCCACAAGGGGATTTTTATTCCTCATTGGATTTGAACGTTGCTCATGTCTGTCCGTTAATTTTAATGAATAAATTAACCTGGACCCGTCCATTTTCTCGATAATGGTTGTCCAAGCCCGTATTTCTAGCGGGCTAGATGGGTCGGGTCTAACGGGTGGTCCCGTCCATGAACAACCGTAGTCTATGGTGTTTATAGAAGAAAAGTTTGATCAAGTTTAAGTTCATATGAATCTGATTTTGTTGTATATGTTCTTGTTTTCGTGCACGCAGATGGAGGGAACGGATCGATATTATCTACCCTGTGCCGATGGCGACGGTATACCAACTTGTTTCATGTGTCGGAAGTCTTTTCCGAGCATGAAATCCCTTTTTGTTCATATGAGGGGTCATCCTGATCTTCATTGGCACGATATTCTGCCGCTGGAACCCTATAAAGCGATCGTCATTGTTTGTCCTACACTTTTTCCAGTCTTGCCGGTTTCAGATTTACTGGAATCCGATTGTTCGAAGTTTAACGTTGGCGATGTCGTTGATTTGACGAAGTTTCTACCGGCGCTGAAGAAGACCGGCAGGAGAGGCCGTCCGGCTTTAAAAAGTGGTGTTCAACAGGAGGAGAATGGAGTTTGACCAGTTCGCCGGAAAAAATGGAACGGTGGCCCAGTTGTTAAGGCTTATGTGAATATTGTGGCTGGTGCGTGAAGCGGTTCTTAAGCCACGTTCATGGAAGAAACGGATGCAACGCCTTGGGGATCCCTAAGACAATGAGTACATAACTAATTTGCGTAATGAGATTGCAAACGATTGGTGTTAAATGCTTCAAATTAGACGTACTCAACATATTGGGTTTGAACTTGCGTTTCATGTGATGTTTTGTTATACCAAAACTTGAACAAACAATCGTCATGCTTGTTTGGATTGATATGATATCATGCATTGGCTTGAACCATTAATTATTTTATATTTTACATTTAGAAATTTCTATCAGACGTTAATTTTCATCAAACACAAGACTGAAAGTAAAATGATAATTTTATGTCATTCAGACCATTGATTCAGAACCGTTTCTAAACTGCCATTTTCTATTTAACACTAAAGGGGTGTTTGGGATTGCTTACTTGTACTTTTCTACAAAAGCACTTATCAACTTATTATAAGTCAGAATGGTTTAACTTCTTCAAAAACCCGCAACTTAAAAAAAAAAAATTGATACATAAATGAATGAGAGCTACAAAAGTCATATTACAAACAAAAGATCAGCAACTGATCTAACAAATTAAGTGTTGGTTTTGGTGATACAATTAAGTGGGGAAAACCTTCGTATCTCGGGATGAAATCTGCAATACCAACAGATACAAAGCTACAACAAACAACACCAATTGAATTATGAACCAAAAACCGTATCTGCGTACGCTTTTTCGCAGGTTTCTTGCGGTTTCACCTTCATCTTCAACCTTCACCGCTTCAGGTACAGGTACTGATACTGATACTGGTGCGGCTACGTTCTTTTGTTGTACCATAAGATTGGTTTGATCTTTGCAACCCGTCTTCAGGTTCTGGATTGTTGTCGATATGACTAGAAATTCGATCTCGGCTGCAATTCGTTGTTTCAAGATTTCGTCGTGCTCGATCTTCATGTTTCCAAAGTTCAAGATGGATTCAAGCTCGAAGATCTTGGTGTCGTTGGACAAGGGATCCTCTTTACCGACATCCCTCAGTTTCTGGACTTCTGCTAAGCAATAACGACGATTAATCGAAAAAAGTTGTGTAATATTATAAAGTAGTCGTGTTATGGATCAGCAAACGGAGGAAAGAAGAAGACATTCAATGCTAAGGGGCTGTTTGGTTGGTTTTCCCGTGTTTGTTTGCAGCTTAACGAGACTCGCAACTTACTTGGTCAGCTATACATGACTGTTTGGTAGTGGCTTAGTGATATGTAAAGTGGCTGATTCAATAAGCTTCTAGGGGGAAGCTCTATGCAGAAAGCCAAGTTCTTTCTAAACCTGTCCCTCCCAATTAAAAAGTACTCTCCTTTCATCTATGAAAAAACCTTCCCAATCTATATAGATAGAGGCGAAGGATCGTGTGAGAAGCGTAAGAAGAGATCTGGACCCTTGATCACCTTTAATCTCAAACCCACCTATAACTCGCGCTTGATACAAGGATTGATTCGGTGCATCTCATCCTAATGTGCATCTAAGGGTGGAGATCCCTTCTTACGCTTCTCACCTTTAACTCTCCTTCTCACCGGAACCCAATCCCACATACAGATTAATCTACGCAAACAAATTTATCCATACAAGACTTAATAAAAAAACCAACCAAACAACCCCCAAGTCATGTATGGGCAAAATTGTTTGTGTGGATTAATCTATGTGTATAGATTGGAAAGGTTTCTATATGCCTATATGGGAGGGTGTTTTCATAGATGGAAGGTGCATGTCTTTAATTGGAAGGGGTAGGTTTGGGAAAAACTTGGCTTTCTGCATAAAGCTATCTTCTAGAAGCTCATTGAATAAGTCACTTTCTATCATTAAGCCACTATCAAACAATCATGTACAAACATAGATAAACGAAACGCTACCTCTCTCGAGTGCTTCTTGAGCCAAATGAAGCGGCATCACAGATTCCGCCAGATCATCCCGATCCCCGGACTCCACAGGATCATCGACCTTTTCTTCCTTCACCTCCCAAGAATTCTCTGCTCCCAAATCTTCACGCGAAATCTCTTCGGAATCACCCTCGTTCGCATCCCGACCTTCCTCATTCAAACATCGATCACCATTTCGAGCATCGTCACTATAATCTTCATCATAGTTTCCTGACATACCACTCTGTCTACCATTACTACCCTTCGCGAACACAAAGTTTGAGCTTCGGGAATCAGACTCCACACTCGATAACGAGTTTTCCTTCTTGATTCTAACCCCTCTCGCCTTCTTATTCGTTACACTTCGACCTTTCCCCGACTGATCACCAGATTGTACCGAAATCCCCGAATTCGTACCACTCAAAATCCTCACTGTTTCCAAATTCTTTGCTCTCGGAACACTAGCTGCCGTCGAAGATCTACTGTTCCGATCCTCGCTGTTCTCAGAATCCGCTCCGGTCGCAAAATCCGATCCGAAATCTACCAAAAGCGGACTATTACGATCCAAAGCATTCGATACAGCATTCGTCGAAGAACTCGACCCTTCGCTCTTTTGTTTCACCCCAATTGGAAAAGACATCGAACCCCTTTTCCGATTACTATCTAAACTACTATTCATTTCCTTACCGGCTTCTCTTGGAATCCTCCGCCATTTCCTCAACCCCCGCCCTTTCGTGGCGGCAGTAGGCGGCGACGGCGGTGGCGGCGATATGTTCTCATCTAATGATTTACCATCAATATGTTCACCATCATACTTACCATTATCTTTGATTTCACCATTTTTTCCCAATTCCGTTGAATCCATAATTAAAATCTACTGCCCAACATATAAATTTAGATCGAAGGTAAGGAATTAACTGACACCAGATTCCAGAACTCAAATCGAGATCAAAAAGTGGATTCGGAAACCAAATCTTGCAAAGAAGATCTACACGAATTGAATTGAGGATCTCGAGTTGGGTATCGATCGGATTCAGTTAAATTACCAAACCCTAAAAGATCTTAAATTCGGAAGTTGGTGTAGTGGGAGTGGATCGATTGAGTGCAAATTGAAAGTGAATTGGGTATCAAGAACGTACCTTTGACTCCATGGATGGAAAATTGAGAGCTTTGATTTGTGGGGGGTTGATTGATCGATCGGAATCGGATTGAAAGAAGAGAAAACCCTAAATTAGAGAGAGAGATGGGAGTTTATAGCGATGGAAAAAACGTAAAATGATGGCGACTAGTGGAATAAATTAGTGATGAAAAGGGGGTTATGCAGGAGAGCCACATAGAAGGTACATTGAAAAGTCACTACTTGTACATCTTGCATACTTTCTTGTCCTCAAATCTTGATTCCCCTCGTGAATTTGGTATCAGAGGGTGTGCAGAAAATCAACTGATTCAATTGAAACCGACTGATTTAATTATAAACGATCGATCATAATTGGGTATCCAATTGTAATTGGATCGGATCGGGTTGAAAATTTCAACGTCTAATTTGGATCGGCTGGTTCTCGGATGGTAGTCTAGAACCGAACTGAATCGAACCGATCAACATCCAGTTGTCCAACTACGACTAACCTCAACATAAAAACCAATCAACCTAAACCTGAAGCAATCTGAAACTCAAAATTCGGAGCTTAGTTTCCATATTTGAGATCCGATCGGATTTCTGGTTTGCCCGCCTGCCCCGCTCAACGCACCCCCACCTGGTACCCGTCCCAACGGGAACGAAGATTCCCTGCAAAATTGGGGACTGGGGATGGGGATCTCCAAAAGTTAAAAACCCGGGACAGAGATAAGGGGTGGGTGGCGTGATCCTCGACCCGCCTCATCCCCGTATATTAAATATATTGTATATTTATTATTTTGTTGTGATTTTGTTCACATATGAATATATGATGTTCAAAAAAACAAACTTTTGGAAATATGCGATATTTTAACATGAACCGTTTTGAAATTCGGCTAAAAACACATCAGACGACTTTACAGGCTTTGAATATATTTATTTATGTATCAATGATGACAAAGGCTCAATAAAAATGCTTCGATTGATACTAATAATACATCAACAGTAAAAATGAACGATGATCAAAGGAGGAAGTTGATGGAAAACATATCTGCAATGAAATTCAATCCTTATATCGGGGAGTTTATGTGTTGTGTTCGGTTTTGGCGGTGTATATAAATGCAATTTTTAACTGGTAAAAAACTGTTATTCACAGTCATTGGATTAAGACGAATGTTCGGATTTGATGGCTTTTCTTGTTCCCGTTTTTATCTTATAAAACATTTTGATAAGACTTTTAAATTTCAATAGTACATCTATTAAACTTTAAGGTGACGTTTGTTTTCTAAGAGATGTCGAAGTCTAAAGTCTTATTTCACTTCTGATTAATAAGAGATTGTGCTGAAATCTGAATCAATTAAACTGTTTGTTTTTGTAAGCTGACAAACGTATGAAGTCTGAAATCTTAATCAATAATTTGTTTTTGTAAATCAGGTGCAAACATTTTGCAAAATTCTTTTATTTTTCATAAAATGTCCATTGCCGAAATTCATCTCAACAATTGCTTAACAAATGGAACATAGTAAGAATCTTTTGGATACCTTTAAGACTTCTGATGCTATTGGGAATGCCGACAGTGAGTTTGTTTGTGAAAAGATCGATATTTTTGATAGATAATATATCATAGATATAGATCGTCGATAGAAATTCTTGTTTCACATCAATCTTCTAAACTAACATATACGTGTGTGTATATATATATATATATATATATAGAGAGAGAGAGAGAGAGAGAGAGAGAGAGTGTGTGGGGGGGGGGACGTGCATTTTATATAGGTAACGAAAGGATTGTGGTGTCCCTAGTGGAGAAATAAGCAATAGTCAAAGAGAATCAAAGAAAAAAGAAAATAAGAGGTATAAGATATTAGTTTACCTCTTATTTATTCAAACCCTATTAAATGATAAAAGATTCTAAAAATAATAAAAAACAAACAATTTAAATTACAAACGTCTAAACAAATCAAACATAAATAGTAATTAAGAGTTAAAAATGAAAAAAACAAACAATTCCTAAACATAAATAGTTAATGCATCTCAAAGTTATTTAAGCATTAAAGCATATATCACATAGGTGGAGAGAACCTATAAAAGAAGTCCATCTCTTTGGTTTCTAGAATGCCTCAACCCCCCATCTATCCAACCTAGTAAAAGGAGAATTAGTTTGAAATATCAAAAGTATCTGGAGGTTACATATTCAAAACCAAAGAGGAATAAAAATTCTTTTGTGGCCATAGAGGTTCAAAAGCGGTGACTCCAGGTTACCTGCAAAACAGACGATCGTTATGGGATTAGATGACTCGCGTAACGGGTTGAATATCCAGATAAAATAAATAAAACACCTCAAACAAATGTACTCTTTTATTTCTAGTTCTCATGTGTAGAAAGGTTAGTTAAATCAACCAAAAGGGTGGTGTCTGATTGGTTTGAGTTTGACTCCAAAGATCAAAAGTACATACTACATAGAGGTCCCAAGTTCAAATCCAAAGAAGAATAAAATCCCCTTGTAGCTATGAAGGTTCAAATGCGGTGACTCCGAGCTATCTTATCTGCAAAACAGATGGTCGCCCTGGAATTAGTCGGCTCGCATAGCGGGTTAGATATCCAGGTTAATAAAAGAATGTTAGTTAAATCTTTAGTTAATGGTTGTAATCTAAGGGTGGCTTAAAAGATCCCTTTTTTGTTGATTGTAATTTTTTTTTGACATAACAACTTTTTCTCTAGAGGATCTAGCTGTCTAAAGCATTTCCAACGATGATAAAATATAGCATATCTGTTGAAGATGCTCTAAAGGTAAATATGATTGTGAATAAACTACAAATTTGGTCGTTATGGGTTGTTGAAAATAACATGCAGTTTCGGAATTACAAGATGATTATTGCGGTTTACAAAAACGTCTGTATTTGGTCCCTTCCTCTAACGCCCATATAAAAATTCCGTTAAATGAGAGACATTTTTATTATTTTATTGATTTTTTGTTATTTACTCAAATAAAAAACCAAATGGACCAAATCGATTTTGATTGTAGAGAGAGAAACAAATGAATTAATAAACAAAATAATAAGGAATTAAATGAGAATTGAAGACAAAAACACATAATTATTATTTGGTATTTAATTGTGTGAGAGTTACATAATTCAAGGAAATAATGGTTTTATATTAATTTAAACACCTTCAAAACTCTTTTACATTTTTAATTTTTAAAAGGGGCAAATTGTATGGAAAAATAATACACTTTAATTTGATTCCTATTTTGGATAACGTACTTTTAAAACTTTTATTTTGGTACCTAAGATGTAAAATTTTAAACATTTAAGTACCCGGGTAACCGGTTATCATGCTGATGTGGCGAGTGATGTGATGAAATTGAGTTGAATAACAAATAATATGAAGTTAAATACCACATCATTCGCCACATCAGCATGATAACCAGGTTAAAAGTACGTTACTTTTTTCATGCAATTCGTTCTTTTGAGAAATGATAAATACTTTTTTGAAATTGAACAAATAAATCCTTGATTTTATTAAAACCGAGAAAAATCCGACGAACGTATTTATTCTAACTATTAGGTCCCTGAACATTTTTTTTGAACAGATAAATCCGTACACTGATAAAACAAAAACGTTACCGTCTCTTTTTCAATGTATCAATAAATGAGTAGGAAAGTACAACAAACCAATAAAACGGAAAAAGGAACACCATTTTTATTGACGCTTATTTAGTTTTCATATTTGAATGTGAAAAATATGTAATTAGTAATTTATGTTACGATTATTGTTTGAATCTAAAAAATAAATAATAGATTATGAAAACCGTATTTAATCAATTTTATTGGTTTATTATACTTTTCTACATCGATTGAGAAATGATACCATTTTATAAGTGTAAAGATTATTCGTTCATAAAATGTTTAGCGACCTTGTACTAAATCTCAAGTCTGGTCGTTGAATGAATTACGTTTCATTTGTAACGATTCTGATCATCAATAAATCGTTGCCTTTTATGTCAAAAAAATGTTTAAGACCAAAAAATGATTGAGTAGTCAGAATGATTAAGAGACTTTTATGATGTAATGCAAAATGAAATATAATCATTTGGTAATTCTTCAGAATGAAATAAGGAAAGCCCAAGATACAAAATCATTCAAAGGGTTTTAGAATTATTAAAAGACATTTTTTTTGTCAAACAAGATTCACCTCTTAACGATTCAAAGACTATCTCTTAATAAAACTATCAAAAGATAAACAAATAGCCTCGAAATCATTGGTAATACCAAATTACATTTCAACACATTTTGACCCATATTCAAACAAGAATATATTAAAATATAAAAATTATAATAAATATAGATGAATTATCATCATTGATAACATCAAACTCAAAGTACATCTCTAACACATTTTGATCCATATTTAAACAAAGACATTTTTAAAATAAAAACCATATATATTTAAAAACCTTGAAAATAAACTATTTTATAAATTATTAAAAGACTTTTGTCCTAATGGTACGTGAATCTTTGATCTCTTAGGAAAAAGAGTTCAAATCTCACCAAAGATGAGAAGGGTGTGTGAGTTTATTTGTCTATTTGCTGTATGTAAATATTGTATATTAAAAAAAAAAAACTATTTTATAAGTTATTAATATTGAATAACCTTAAAATATTAATAAATATTACACAATATCATGAATTTTATTATCCATGATATTTATCACAAATAGTTATTCACAAGTTCTTATAACATTTATTATTCTTATTTGAACTTAAAATATTGTTATTAAGAGGGGTGTTTGGTAAGAGATATTAAACAATAATTAATGAGGATGAAAAAAGAAAAAAAAACTGTTTGGTTTTATATGGTATAACGGGCACATTCCTCCTTAAGCGCAAACTTTTATCCTAGATTGAACCGGATAAATGAAAATTCATTCCCTATTTCCATCCACCTGTCTAAACCAAAAACCTACAAGTGTGTGTAGAGGGAGATTTAGGGGAAACCTTCAAAAAAATGAAAAACCAAGGAACAGTTTGTTAACCATTCATCTATATGGTATGTACACATGCATACAAGCAACTAAAGTTATTTCTTGGTTTATGTGCATGTGTGCATGCATACCAGATAAATTGCTTACAAGTGCATACCGTCCGGATGAACAATTAATACTTACCTGAGAAACATGCATACGGGACAACTGCATACCGTTCCAGATGACCTGAGAAACATGCATACTGGACAAATTGCGTCCAGATGAACAATTAACACTTACCTGAGAAACATGTATGCTGGACAAATTGCTTACAACTGCATACCGTCCAGATGAACAGTTAATATTTACCAGGATCTTTTTCAGTTTTCATTTTTTTACGGTTTTTCCTTTAACTTGATCCTATAATACGATTTTTTTAATGAATTTGGGTGTAGAAAAATAGAGATAAAATAACAAGAAGATGAAAGTGGGCAAAGGGGTATGGTGCTTACTTGGTATAGTGAAAAAAGGCAGAATTGATGGTGGGGAAGCCATGCCATACTTGAAAGATCAAATATGTATTCAAATTCAGAAACACACTTCCCATGTCAAGACAAAGGGGAGCACATTTAACATTTACCCTCAAGGAATCAAAATATTATTTAATATATAATATATATCATCAAGAATAATACCTCAGAGATCACCATTGCCAACCACCTCATAGCTTTCATATCTCCAAAGCCCACTTTCCATTTTACTTTTCTGACCAATCTGGGACAAAAACCCATGTTAGATTCCAGTCAATCTCTGTGTCTAATTTGGTAAATTCCCAAGATATTTCAAATTATAAACAGGCCAGCATATAAAACAAAAAAAATTGCCTAACCCCAAGAAAAACTATTAATTTAGATTTGAATGCATTGTTTACACCATCATGCACTCTCTCCAGTCACTTTTTAAACTACTTAAATCAATATTTTATGTTCAAAATCAAACCTTAATTGGATAGTTTTGATGGGATCCGGTGCATTTTCAAAATCAAACCAAGATCTAAAGATAGAGAATTCTTGTTCACCGGATAACCAGATTTGCAGGTAAACTTCAGTCTTTTCATGATTTCCTTCCATAGAATGACTCAAAGTTCACCCAGAAATCACATGTGAATACCTGCTTCATTTGAAGAAACTGTTTCGAGTTCTGAATCACATGTGAAGACCTGCTTTTCATATCAAGAAACTGTTTTGAGTTCTTTCAAAGGGTTAAAAATGGTGGGGCTTGGTGGGTACCCACAATCAAAGAAGATGATGTATGATTTCACATGTATGGAACCCCTTCTTCATGCTCATAAAAGTCCACTGTTGCATTCTGAATCAAGGTCACAATCACATATTTAAAATCTTTTTTGACTTCTGTCGGCATTTATTTGAGCATTCTGCAATCTTACTTCTGTTCTTGATTGAATTCCCATTTCTGCCATTTTTCAATCTTGAAAAGAAAATCTGTTTTCTTGAATCAGTGTCACACCCCCTTTTGATTTGATTGTTATTTCTGCATAAAAATCCATCCTTTGGAAATCTTTCTGAAGAACCCATTTGAGATTTCTAGAATATGAATCAAGAACCACCACCGCTGCCGCCGCCGCCACCACCGGAAAAACTGCTTTCTTGAATCAGTGTCATAACCCCCTTTAGATTTGAGTGTGATTTCTGCATAAAAATCCATTCTTTGGATATCTGTTTCAAGAACCCTTTCGAGATTTCTTGAAGATTTTATTGAATATGAATCAAGAATCACCACCACCACCACCACCGGAAAAGCTTTCAAATGGGATCTCAACCATTGATGCCACCAGAAATCTCACCATCAAGATATCAAACTCAGCCCAGAAACCCAGGAAAGAGATATTAACCACCATTGTTGTTCCTAGTTCTGCAACATCAATTTCATCTTCTCCATATAACTCTCCATCTCTAATCTCGCCGCCGTCTTCGGCCTTCGTCTCCGCCCTACAGTCACCATATATATCTCCCAGAGCCACCGGAGATGACCCAAATCTTCTTCAAGAAAACGAAACAGTTACCAATCCCTCCACCACCACCACCGCCACCACCACACCCACTTCGTTTACTCGCCCATCCACTCCAGTATCCTATTGCGGGTCTCACAACGACGATATTCCGAGCACTTCATACACTCCACCATCGGAAAGATGTGATTTTTCCGACGAAACCAAGCTCAAAATTGTCAACTGTGTTCCTTTACCGGCTTCCGATAATAACCCAACAGCACCACGTATATCATTTTCGTTTCCGGTACCTCGGATTTCTTTCACAAAAGGATCGGTATCACCTGCGAATGCCAAGCTTAGGAGCTGCGATGTTTACGTAGGATATCACGGCCAGAACCCGAACTTGATAAGGTTCTGCAAGTGGCTGAAATCCGAGCTCGAGATTCAGGGAATCGCTTGCTTTGTTGCAGATAGATCGAGATATGCGGATTCGCAGAGCCACGAGATTGCCGATAGGGTCATTTGCTCGGTTACATTCGGGGTTGTGGTTGTCACCATGGACAGCCTGTTGAATTATCTCAGTTTGGAAGAGATTAGATTCTTCGCTCAAAAAAAGAATCTGATCCCGTTGTTCTTCGACATGAATACGAACGAAGTTGCAGATCTTCTTGCTCGAAATCCCGACACTAAAGAATGCAAAGAGGCAATTGACGGGTTGATGAAATCCCACGAATTTAAGCTCGAAGCAAACAACGGTAATTGGAGATGCTGCATATCGAGAACAGCCGGGATCTTGAAGGGAAAGCTCGGGAGAATGAGTGTTGCCGAGAACGAAATCGAAACCGTCGATGAAATGCCCTTTCCGAAAAACAAATTCTTCGTTGGACGAGAAAAAGAGCTGGCTGAGATTGAAACCATGTTTTTCGGATGTCGGGATATCTGCGAAAACGAAAGCGGAATGCACGTGATCAAAGGAGGAACACCCGGGACATCAGAAAGGCTCGCTTACAAGAAAACAAAGAGCGGGAAATATAAGAGCTTTGGAAGTAGCATTGTGTGCATCAATGGCGATCCCGGAATGGGGAAGACGGAGCTGGCATTGGAGTTTGCTCACCGGTATTCACAGAGATACAAGATGGTTTTGTGGGTCGGTGGCGAAGCTCGTTATTTCCGGCAAAATATACTGAATCTATCTCTAAATCTAGGGTTAGATGTAAGTGCAGATGCAGAGAAAGAACGAGGGAGGATACGGAGCTTTGATGAGCAAGAAACCGAAGCCTTCAAGAGGGTTAAACGCCAGTTATTTCGCGATATGCCGTATCTATTGATCATTGATAATCTTGAAACGGAAAAAGATTGGTGGGAAGGGAAAGATTTACATGACTTGATTCCGAGAAACACCGGCGGTTCGCATATCATCATCACAACTCGGCTCCCGAAAGTGATGACGTTCGATCCGATGCAAATTCAACCGTTGCCATTAAAAGACGCTATCTCATTGATGAAAGGACGAAGAAAGAAAGAATACCCGTCTCAAGAAGTCGAGATTCTAACGAAATTTGATGAGAAATTGGGTCGGTCGAGTTTTGGATTATGGGTGATCGGCTCATTGCTTTCTGAACTCACGATCTTGCCCTCCACCCTCTTCGAAGCCATAAATCACATCCGCATCGAAGAAGATTTGTCTCGTTTTGATGAACTATTTTGGGGAAACAACAAGTTTCTGCTCAAAATCTTGATATTCTCCGTTACTATTTTGCACGAAGCCAACGGGACTCGAAACGTTCTCGCCTCGAAGATGCTTCTAGTCGGGGCCTGGTTTGCTCCATTGCCGGTTTCAGCTAATTTACTAGCGGCAGCCGCTAACAACATAAACGGTTCCACCAACAGATTCAAGAAATGGGCCAAATGTGCAAATATGGCTTTCTTTTGTTGTTCTGGTTTTCTAGACAGCCAAACTTCAAAGAGTGAAGAAGATTCAGCCATGGTTTTAGTCAAGCTCGGCCTTGCGAGAAGAGCAAACCGACATCCGGGATGCCACATTCTGTTTCACCCGATCACCCAAACTTTCGCGAAACTAAAAGGGGGTTTGGTCACAGCAAAAGCAACGATCCAAGGCATAAGGAAAACGGGAAACCCGATCTTGAACTCGGACCAGCTCTGGGCTTCTGCTTTTCTGGTATTCGGTTTCAAATCTGAGCCACCGCTCGTCCAACTAAAGGCCAACGATATGGTTCTTTTCATCAAGAAAACTGCTCTCCCGTTAGCAATCAGGGCGTTTACAACGTTCTCAAGATGCAACTCGGCATTGGAGCTACTAAAAGTCTGCACAAATGTTCTTGAAGAAGTGGAGAAATCGTTTGTTTCACAGATTCAAGATTGGTGTCATGGATCTCTTTGTTGGAAGAAGAAGCTGAACTCACACCAGAGAATCGATGAGAATGTTTGGCAAGATGTGACGCTTTTGAAGGCTACATTGCTGGAAACAAGAGCTAAACTTCTGTTAAGAGGTGGGCATTTTGACAATGGTGAAGAGTTGTGCAGGACTTGTATTAGTATCAGGACCGTGATGCTTGGTCATAATCATGCTCAAACTTTGGCTGCTCAAGAAACATTGGCAAAATTAGTTAGAATGAGGAGTAAGATATGAAATCCAGATTAGATTCAATACATCATTCAGTAGATCAGTTTTCCCACAACATAATCTACCATGTTGTTTGATTTACCACTTTTTCCATTAAACTCTGTATGGATTAAGCATGAATTTACCCCTCTAACTACATACTTCTCCTGCAAGCATCATATAACTTGCTAACTACTGACATTTGATCAATATAAACATCAAAATTTCATTTCAAGCTTGTTCCAATTACTGGCTTTTCATGGGATTAAAAGGGTTGAGTTCAGTAATAAGATAAGAACAATAGAATCATCTAAACAAAGAACAGCTTATTGAAACACAGATGAAATAGAATGCAATTGATAGTATAAAACAACACAAGTAAACTAATGTAGATTTCATATCTTACTCCTCATTCTAACTCATGTTGCAAACTTACTAAAACACAGATGAAATATGATGCAATTGATGGTATAAAACAAGTAATCTGATATAGATTTCATATCTTACTCCTCACTCTAACTAATTTTACCAATGTTTATTGCGCAGCCAAAGTTTGAGCATGATTGCGACCAAGCATCACAATCCAGATACTAATACAAGTCCGGCGGACCTCTTTCACCATTGTCAAAAATACCCACCTCTTAAACTACAGTTTTTTGCTCTGTTTCCAGCAACATGACCTTCAAAAGTGTCACATCCTGCCATACATACTCATCGATTCTCCCGTATGGCTTCTTCCAGCAAAGAGATCCATGACACCAATCTTGAATCAGCGTAACAAACAAATGAATTCTCCACTTCTTCGAAACCAAGTTGAAAATTTGATAGTATATTATAACAACACAAGTAAATCAAATCTCAGTTCACATTTTACAAATCAAAGCAAAAACAAAACCCTAAAACCCCAAATTCAAATACAACAACCCTAAACCCTAAAGACGAGATCAAATCAATTAAACACTATCACACAGAATCACTGTTTTCGATAATAATAAAAAATAATGGAAGAAGTCAGTAGAAATGTGAAGTAATATACTAATTGGAGAAATTCCCTCTGTAATCCCTAGAAGAACCAGATGGAGGTGAGATCAATCCTTCAAATTCAGCATCATTTTCATCGAGGTAAATTCCCTGAGGGTTTCTTAAAACTCCATGAACGACAGAGATTAGAACGCCTAGACCAATTCCAATCAGAAGATTGCTAACAAAACCTATAATCCAAATAGAAATTCCGGTAATAAAAACCAGACCGGCGGTCACGAGGTGATCATGAACATGGTGTCCCCACACAACCATCGGATCTTCACGGAAAAAGTAGAGAACGAGCCATAAGGTGAATACCGAAGCGAAGACTAGTAGCGTCGTTGGATCTCCGATCAAGGACACGGCGGCGCAGGCGGTGATGATAATGCCGTAATTTACGCCGAAGTACTTTGAGTTGACGCGAAGTCGGGTGCCGGCGTGGTTGAGTGAGTCGGGGCGGTCGAATGAGCCGGTGGTAGAGATGAATTCTGGCCATGGTCGTCGGAGGGAGAGGAAGGAGGATAGGTTCTGAAAGGATCGGAAAATGACGTCAGTTCCTGAGATCGGAATGGTGGTGTAGGTGGTGGCGGTGGTTGCCGGCGTCGGAGACTGCATTGTTGAATTGTCGTCTGACTGGGGTTTGACCGAAACTGAGGTAACGTGCTATGCGTCACCGCCCGTATAACTTTGGACAATTTGTTAGAAAGAAAAATGGAAAAGGTGCCATGCTTATAATAAGCAATGGTAATATTAAAAAACAGTGTTTGAATTGTTAAAAAGGTGAATTTTATTTGATAAAATAAAAGTTTGTATCTTAATTGTTTTAAAATCATCTGAATGATTTTGTATCATGAGTCTTTTTTAACCATTAAACACCCTAATTTCATAGTAAACAATTACCAAACAATTATATTTTATTTTGCACTATATCATGAGAGTCTTTTAATCATTCTAACCATATAATCATTCAACACCAAACCATTCAGCAACTGTCAGACAATGTAATATTGATATGTATGAAAAGAAAATTAGTAGGCACGGTCCATTTAGAGCATCTTCAATGGATGTTCCTATAAACACCTCATTTTTACGCTTTTCGTTACCAGTTCACTTCCGACTCATCAAATTAAAAACTCACGTACAAACTTACAATGCTAGTTCTTATAAAAACCGCTTTTTGTGGGTTTTCCAGCTGAGATACAAACACCGACTAATCCCTTGGCGACCATGAAAACCTTGGAGTCATCGCAAATGAACTTCTATGGCCCCAAGGGATTAGCCCACCCCTGGATTTAAACCAGGAGAAAATGAGATTTTCGTTACATCCCGTTAAACGTTACCAGTGCTACACAATGTAAGTGGTTATATGGGTGCATTTAGCTCATCCCAAAATAAATAGTAAAATTATATGCACCCTTTTATATTAGAAAAAACGACAAATTATGCATTGATAATTTATATATGGTCTTAGTCACGGTCAAAAACCCATGGCCCAGTCTAGCTACTCCATAACCGATCATTAGAACCAGTCCCAGATCTGGGCCAAACCCAAACCGGTCGCGTTTTTTTTTTAAATCGGTTTTCAACATATAATTTTTTTTAGCATATAAAAATATTATTCAAATACACTTCAAAAATATGTAATTGGGTCAATCAAATAAACTTGAAATTACGTTTGATTACAAATTCGTTTGTAATTGATTTTTCACATACGATTTACATTTCGTTTTAAAATATGTAATTGGGTCTTCCTCAAGACCGGTCTCGGGCCGGACCAAACCGTGGTTTTGCTTGAAATGTGCAACAGGGTCAGAACTATCGGTCCTCATCCTGTCCTGTACCAGGCCGAACCCATTTTAACCGTCTCGAACTCTAATTATAACAAACAAAGCCCAAAATGTCAAAAAACTTTAAATACTATTGGGCCACTAATAAGCAATATATTATTTAAAATACCATTTCTTCTTTACAAGCCCATTAAGTTTCGCTTATTCTATGGTTCGGTGAGTAGTCAGAATAATTAAAAGACTCTTATAATATAGTGTAAAATGAAATATAATTGTTTGACAATTGTTTACAATGAAATTAGAACGTTGAATGGTTAAGGGAGACCTATGATACAAAATCATTCAAAGGGTTTTAGAATTATTAAGAGACAAACTTTTTTTTGCCAAACAAAATTCACCTCTCAACGATTCAGAAGCTGCATCTTAATAGAACTACTAAGAGGTAAACAAACAACCCCTAAAACTTGATATTGCAGAGAAAAATGATTATTTATTCAATTCTACCAATGAGATTGCGTTATTATTATTTTTTTATAAAAAGTTTTTTTTTCTAAAAAAGAGTATCGGGATGATAAATCAGATAATATTATAATAATATAATTTATGTTAAAGTCTATAATTAATCTAACTTGATGGGACAAAGCAGTATTAAATGTTGAGAGTTGGAAGGTAGTGTGCAAAATCATTGCAACCAAGGACGGAATTTATGTCGCACGACATATCGTGTTGATCTGATAAAATATTGGACATAAATGTAATTCAAAGTATACGTTAGCAGTAAATAGATGTACATGAATGATGTTTGAGCAGGTTACATGTGAACGATATGTAAACCTACACTAATTTGATGGGAGTTTTATGTAAGTTTTTCTATATGTATGATATATTACTAGAAGGGTGCTCGTGCAATGCATCGAGACACATCTCAATTAAATATTCTGTTTTATTATTTATCTATATCGATATAATACGGTTTTATGTGGTTTTGAGAAAACGATAATGTTTTTATTTTTGAATAAAATATAAATTCTAAAATATCATAAAATTTTAAAAAGAGTATATGGATATTAATATCAAATTAATTATTTAAAAGTTATTGTTTTGTGCAATTTCTTTAACTCAAAATTTTTATTATAATTTAATTTTACGTAACAAAGTAATTTAATTTAGGTTTAATAATATAATTTTTTATAAAGATAATAATTAAGTTTTCCGTTAGAACTTAATGATTATCCTAATTTTATTTTAGATATTTTATATTTAAAATGAGATATTTATCATGTATTAGATTATGTTTATCTGTAGTTAGTTACACGAATTCAAACATGAAACTTTAATAAGTTGTACTTATGCACAATTTACTTGTAATTTTGAATTTTAAGTAATATGCATCAATAAACAGTACTTTGTACATAAAAAATAGTTTTTAAGAGTTTTTATCAAATGCTTTATAATATAGTATAGATAAATCATTTGATAAGAACTCTTTAAAACCATCTTTTATACATGAAGTACTGCTTATTGATGAATATATTACTTAAAATTTAAGATTACAAGTAAATTGTGCGTAAGTACAACTTATTAAGCTCCATGTTTGAATTTGTATAACTAATTATAGATAAATATAATCAAATACAGAATAAAATTTTTATTTTCATTTTAAAAATACATCATCTAAAATAAAAATCAAGTTAAAATACATATTGATACACGAGTATTGAATGTTGGGAAGTTTATAATGGAATAATGTGGATAGTGGCCCCCACAAAGATCAAGCCCTTTTTCGTCATTTCACATAAAAAGTGTCCCACTTTCACCATGCAAATAACACCATACACGTTCCCATCAAACTCCATACTCTACACCCTACAATATTACCCCCTCTGTTTATTATTTTAGTTCCTCTTATTCTGTTTATTTTATTTGTATTGTATCATGTTATCTTGTTTATGTCATAATATAACAGTTGTATTTAGTATAAAGTTCCTACTCTCGATTATTCTCTTAAGATAACACAAAATACCAGAACCTCACATGAAATACCGGTCTCTATTTGTTATTTCATGTGGGGTATGGTTACTTTGTCCAATTTACTTTGTTATACTTACTGTTAGGATTGCTCATAGGTTGAGTTGAAGACATTTGAGCAACCCAACCTAATATTTGCGGTTTGAAAAATCTTAATTCAACCCAACCCGAACCAAAGTGCAACCCACCTCAATTCAAACCGTACGGATTGGTCGGGTTGGTCATGTTGATACTTTGTTACATTAAAGTATTCTTCTAACCTTGAACATGTTATTTCTCTACTCATAATTTTTTTTTTCATCATCAACTATTTGATACTACTTATTTATACTTCTTACGTATATCATATTCAATTAATTTTCTCAATTTACATATATATGTTCACGGTTACTGAACATATATACGAATGAGTTATATAGAGATGTGAATATATTGAAAATATGTGTATACGAAGAGCGTACGTGATAGTGTAATTGTCTGGTGTATATATCAATAGAAATTCAACAATCATATTAAATCCAAGAAATAAAAAGATATCGGGTTCATCAAGTTAGGTTGAGTTCAAATAGTAGTAACCCAATACCTACGGTTTGAAAATTTTACAACTCGATTAGACATCAGGTTGCTTCGGGTTAAATTATTTAGCGTTAGGTAGGATTGGGTTGATCCGGTTGGTAGGTTTTTGAGCACCCTTATTTACTGTATTATATTACCTTGTTCATATCATAATATAACATTTGTATCTAATACAGAGTCTTTACTCTCAATTATTCTCTTAAGAACACAAAGTATAACGGGTGTTCACATTGTATAGCCAGACTTAGGGGACGTTTACCAAACGATTACTCGGGTAAACGTTTATCAAGTAATATTACATCACCGGATAAATATAGTAAGGGCCAAAAATCTTATCAGTAAGAGCAAGACAAAGATCAAGAGTCTTACCCGGTAAGTGAGAGCGACGACTCTTACCATGGTAAGCACTTACCAGGTTAATTGTTGTATACTATATCGTTTTGGTGGACTAAAATCTTACCCGGTAAGTACATAATAGTGTTAAATTTTACCGGTAAGCACTTTCTGGATAAGTGTGTGATAAACGTCCCCTTAGTCTCAGACGATCGCAATTTACCAGGATGTAGTCTAGAAAATTGCATAGGTAACACAAAATAACATGACCCCACATGAAATACTAGTCTCTCCTTGTTATTTCATGTGGGGACATATCCATTTTACTTTGTCATTTTTATTGTATCATGTTATCTTGTTCATACCGTAATACAAAGTTTTTACACTATAATTCTCTTAAGATGACACGGAATAACAAGACCCCAATTGAACTACCAACCTCCCTCCACTTGTTATTTCATGTGGGGTCATGTTATTTGTCCACTTTATTGTATCATGTTATCTTGTTCATATCAATAATTTAACAGTTGTATCCAATACAAAGTTTCTACTCTCGATTGTTCTCTTAAGATAACAAAGAATAACCAGACCCACATGAAATACTAGTCTCCACTTGTTATTTCGTTTGGGGTCATGTCGTTAGATATAACATCTGTATCTAATACAAAGTTTTTATTATGTATCATTCCCTAAATATAACACAGAATAACAATACCCCACATGTAATAGTAGGGTGTTGTCATTTTGTGTCATTTACTTTCTTATGTTTATTGTATCATATTACCTTGTTCATATATGTACGTGGATACAACACTGAAGTCTTTTCAATTAAAATCTAACAGTACGCAAAAGCAACGAAACAAGTTACGGGATCGGTCTTTGATATTGAACGAGACGGCCGACACGAGTTTCGTCCCTTTTGAGTACAAGTTTTCGGGCCCGTACCCTACACACCTATGGACTGTGTAAATAAGTACCAATTAGAGAAGACATTTCATGGTGGTCCAAATGTGTTTTTTTTCTCTCACTTTTTAACGTGTTTCCACTGACCTAATCATGTTGTAACGGCTATATTTCATGCAAATCATGTACATACATACATACATGAATGAATGTATCATGTATGTATGTATGCATGCATGCATGCATGAAGTACTGCATGGTTTTCCAAACAAAATACCCATCTTCAAAAGAACCCAAAACAGGATTCGAAACCAGAAATCAACCAATTCTTGTGGGTAATCGAAACGATGCTTAAAAATGGAGTCTTTTTGGATTCTTGATTTCGAGAGATATGAAGCATGAAATAGTGTTTTAATTACTTCGCTTATTATTTGGAGCTCCCCGAAAAGGTTCTTAAAACTCTAGAAATCTAGAAATTAAAGAGAAATAAGAAACCAAAAAACTCATCTGTAATTAAGCATAGATTCGATCGATCCATCCATCCGTCGTCATGGATAACTCGGAGGATAGTATGCAGTCGAAGATCGCAAATGGGATGTCGAATTCGATGGTGATGGTGATGATGATCCCATATGCATCATGCCTGAAGAAGTTTGAAAACCACCGGCACGAAACACCGCCGGACCGCCACCGTACGGATGGTAATCGGAACCCTGTGATTGGTTCATTGTGTAAAACTGATTTCTTCTCAAGAATTGATCATTTCGCGTAGAATCATCAGCCTCATTTTCAGGGGAATCATCAATGATGATGATTTCTTTAATGGGGTTCGAGCTGGATGCAGCAGCATTATACAGATTTCTGCCACGTGGCGTTTGTGAATGGACTCCATTATAGCCATTGTAGGACCTCGCGGGAGGTACCATCGGTCCCATATTTGGAACAGCGTGACAATAACGATCCGCCATGAAGCTTCTCATATTGACCGGTGGTTGGCCATTGAAATGGTTAGATTCAGACCCATTCTGGTACTGGCTAAAGATCACCGGCCGGTGAGGGTAGCCATGGGAGAAAGAACTATGAACCAGTTGATTCATCTGAGGTCGAAACTGTTGTGAAGATGATGACGATACATCGTCATCGGTCTTGACGACGGTTAAGTTTTTTCCCATCAATCGAAGAACGGGTTTCGAAGGACTAACGGCCGAATCGCAATCGCTGTAAATCGGCAGCTTAACGGGTAAGCCGGCAGCCGACGACAACTTCTTGGTGATCGTTGGAAATACCATGGTGTCGGGTGGTTGTGAATTCGGGTAGTTGTTTAGCAAGAACATCGATTCGGATCTGAAGTTTAAACCGTTTGGGCTTCTGGATGGCTCGATCGATTGTTGTTTCCTTAAAGAAGACGAATCTTGATAGTGTGAAGCAACTGAATACGATGAAACGGTCTCTTTTCTCGAGCAACAGCACGGCTGGTCGTTCTTGAAACTGGTCGGAGAAGGACCCTTTTCGATATGATCAACGGGTCTCCAATCGCCCCCGCCTCCGGCCCCGCCACTGTTAGGAAAAGATTTCTTGAAAGTGGGTTCAATCATAACACTTGAAAAACCTGGCCTTTGATCATCTTGAACAGAACTAGATCTGTAAGATAACTTTTCTGAAGATCTTGAATCTGATCTTGCCATACTAGGATTAGAAACTGTTGAAACCGGAGAATTCGACATGGAATCTCGATCGATCGTATCGAGATTATGCGGGTTTTCACTTGGCGGAACCCTAATTGGTTGAATCTCATCGGAAACCATATCTCCACCGGGACTAGGCAAGAATGATCCCGGTGGTCCAGGAATCGGAATAGGGTCAACCTCCTGAAAGTAATCTTGATTCTTTTCGATATCCTCTGTGCCATCTTCGATATCATTTCCGAATATATTTTTCCCGTCTGGAGCTCGATTAGTCGAACATATCTGATCCGGATATAGCTTATCATCACTGACCAGTTTCGAGAACTCAGGATCAAAAGAATTGCTCAAATCCATTAGATTTCTATCGTCATCGATCATTCTCGAGGCTGGAACAGCACAAACTTGATCGCCATCGGGTTGATTCTCGTTTCTAACGGATTCTACATCCCGTAAAGCATCCTCGATGGTGGTTTCAATTCCCACAGAAGATTGATCTCCATTTGAACTCTTGGAAGTAATTGATCTCTCCTTTCTAGCACCTGTGTCGTCGTCTTCCGTTTTAGATTGACCTTTTGGAGAATTCTGAGACGACCCGTCAACTGATTTTTCGTTCGGTAAGCAACGAACAACATGGGATTTCTTGAAAGCGGAAAATTTCCGTTTTAAACTAGTCTTGGATGCCGAAAAAGATAGATTCTTTCTCAAAGATGAAAACTTCGTGTTCATCATAGGTCTGATTTCAGGACCATCAGAGTGTTGGGATGGATATGAATCTCGAGAACCCGAAGAATCATCGTCTTCTTGCCTCAAAAGCTTCAAACTTGGCTTTGTTAACGGCAATGAAGTTCTCGTTTTCTTCCGAATTTGTGAAGAATCCATCTTATTAGATGAAATTGGAGTTCTGAAATCACATCCGGAAGAAGATTTCTCACTTTCAACAAGAAAATCTTTTCGTAATTCCATCTTCCGCTGCTTGCCGCTGAACTTCTTTCCGAGACCGGTTCTCTTCGAGCACGCCCACGGCGGTCTTATGATGGCCAAACCCGCCGGAGCTTTCATCGGCTCTCTGCCTCCTTCCTCTTTCCGGCAATCTTCCGCCATGGTAACATCTTCTTTCTCACTGCTTCTTATCTGTTCAACAATCTAAGGAGAAAAAAAACTTCAAGATTTCTACAAATTTACGACTATCATCGTTCTAATGCATCTAGAAAGAAAACTAGAATCGAGAAGTTTAGAATCTACCTCAGAAGGACAACGAGATTTCGAGGGCTTTGGCGAGCATAATTTTCCGGCATTCAAGCCAAGTTTCAGAAACTTCTGGTGATGTTTCGCCTTAAAAAAATTGCTTTTCTTCTTACCTATAACGATTTTACACCCTTTTACACCTTTCAGTAACTTCCGAGCTCCATTATTATCCGATGAACCCGCTTTTGGGACCGACAAAATCCGAACTTTTGTGCCATCGGTGTCGATATAAACATCACCTTCGTTATCAGCAACTTCAGGATTGATGGTAGTCGTTAATCTCGGCTCTTCTTTCTCCTCTTGAAACTGGAATTCTTGAGCGGGAAAACTAGAATTAGTAGCCCAGCTTGTACCGTTTCTTCTATCGAGCTCCTCGACAGTACAACGTGGAGCTGTTTCGTATATATCCGACATTAATCTTGTTTTCCTAGGTTTGATCCTATGTTTGACTATAACCTTCGGATTGTCGGTCCACTTCATACTCGCCTCCCCGGTTAAACACTGGTCGATATGAGCGTTTAACGTTGTGTTTGAAGACGAAGAGAAAATCTTACAAACCGGGCAAACTTTCGACGCCATGGTTTCAGAAATGACGAAACTGTTTGGAGGAATCTCTAACTGATCAACCGGTTCCACCCCAGAATTCAATTTCAAAACCAATCTACTCTTTTTCTGAGAAGAACAAGAAGCCGGAGGTTTTTCCTTCGATCTCGTGTTGGATTCCTTGTAATTTTCTTTCGAACCACTTGAATTCGTGCTTACAGACCTCACGGTTAGCTCGCAGATCGATTTCGCAGCATCACAAGTGACCGGTTTGGATCGATCTTCCACGCGTTTCCCATCAAACCCGCTTACGACATCTTCATTTGATGCCAAATGGTTTTCAAGATTGCATCTGTTGTTATCCCTCAGTAAAACAAGAGGCTGGAAAGGTGGCAACAAGTTCTTCACTCCATTTCTCAAGCAAATTTGCAAACTTTTTGGAGAAAAAGGCCAATTACAAGCAACATCTTTGCTTCTTAAACTGAAAACATGATCCCTGAAAGACAACCCAACCAATTTTATCTCAGAAACATTCAAGATTCAACCAAAAACCAACAGAAAGAAGCAATATCCAAGAACCCCAGAACAGATTAGGCATGAAATCACATATATAAACAAGATTTATGGTCAAACAATAGTTTGACCAGCTTAAACCTGAAATGGGTAAGAAAGGAAAGAACCCCAGAACAGTAATTAGGCATGAAATCACATATATATAAACAAGATTAATGGTCAACAATAGTTTGACCAGCTAAAATCTGAAATGAGTAAGAAAGGAAATCTAAGAGCACTGATTGGGTAAGCACATCAAATACAAAAAGGCCAATCTTGATAAGAAATAAAATCAAAGACAAAGGCCAGGCTGGGGGACACAAGATGATCTTTTCATGAAATCTGAGCCAAGTACTTACTCCCACTGGTCAAGAAACACAAATCAGCAGTTGGGTTTACCTTGGATCTAACCCAGTAAAAAAAAGGAAATCTTGAAACAAATTATAACAAATCACCAACACCGAGAGTAATTAAGAATCTTGATCAAAGTGGGTGTTTAAATTTCTAGGTTTTCTCTACCTTATAGAGAAATTTGGAAGTGGGTTGTTGTGGGTGTCATCAAGATCATCAGCAGCATCTGGTGACTTCAGATCTAAATCAGAAACAGAAACAGAAGCTTTATAATCATCACTGTTGATCTTGATCTTGAGATGATCATGAGAGATTTGTTGTTGTTCTTGATGATGATGATGATGATGAGATGATGAAGGATCTGGTGGTGGATGACCATCAATGGATATCATCTGCTGCTAATAGTCTTATGTCTTCTTGTGCTGTTTAAACAGTCACAAGAACTCTCCTTCTCAACAACTGCCCCTTTACACTTGGCCTTCAGCATATATAACAACACACTAGTACTGCCCCCCTTCCCCTTTCTCTCTCTAGAATTTCAAACAAAATGCCCCCACTTATCTGATTAAAAGCATACTTGGTGAGAGATGATCATCATCACCATCAGATAACTCCAACCATCTTTGCTCAAACCCATCTGCAAAACAAGTGACAGATGATTAAAGAAAGGTTAGAAACTGAATCTTTACAAGAAAAGAACCCCAAAACATCATTCATAGGACCATATTTTATGTGATCTTGAAGCATCAAATTAAGAACTACAAGCTTTTTTAAAGAATCCAATTGAACAAGAAAAGAACCAAAGTAGTTGGCATAGTACAAAACCCACAAGCAAAGATTGAAGTTATGGAAAAAAGAGCTCCAACAGCTGTTATTTTATGTGAGTTTGATGGATATATTTCACACAAATCAAGTGAAAAAATGGAAAAAGGAAAGGTTTACAACAAGCACCCACTAACATCAACATCACCCCAGATAAAAAAGAACAGAAATTGAGAAATGAAACCAAGATTGGGGAGGGGGGGGGGGGTTGTTAAAGATTTGAACTTTTCTTGAAGAACACTTGAAAAACAAGCACAAGAGTCAAGATCCCTATACTAAGATCTAACTGTAGGTGGTTTGGAAGAGGAGATTAAGGAGAAATAAAGGGTAAATTTAAGTCAGATCTTTAGGGTCTAGGTAGTGAACAGTAGAGCATGACCACATAAAGATCTGAGGAAAAAAATCAGAGATAGAGAGAGAAAGAGAGATGGACCAATTTGGGTCACCAAGATTTGGGTCTATAAGTTTGAGGATTTGGAAAAAAATGAGAAGAACCCAAGAATCAAGTTGAAGAGATCATGAAATCACAAGCAAAAAAGCTTCATTTTTACAGACTTAAGATGCATTCAAGAACCCCATTTTTTGCCCTTTTTTTTAACATCAAATCTAATCCACACACACATACACATACACAGAGGGAAATTAACATGAACAAAATCTTGAAGATGAAAACATCCTCAAAAAGAGACTGAAAAGGGGAAGGATTTTCAAGAATACCCACCAAGAAAACCACTTGATTCACACATGAACGCAAACAGAAACCAATTTGGAGGAAAGCAATCACAGAAAGTTATCAATCTTGAAGATGAAAACATCCTCTCAAAAAGAGACTGAAAAAAGGGAAGAATTTTTCAAGAAAACCAGTTGATTCACACATAAACACGAACAGAAACGAATTTGGAGAAAGAAATCACAGAGAAGTATCAATCTTGAAGATGAAAACATCCTTACAATTAAAGATCCTTAAAAAGGGAAGAATTTTTCAAGAAAACGCACCACGAACACCAAGTGATTCACACACAAACACACCCAGAAACCAATTTGGAGAACGAAATCACAGAAAAAGTACCAATCAAACCTTATCTTATGAGCTTTTCTTTCTGGGTCATTTGGGAAAAATGAGAAAGAATATAAAGAGAGAAGATGAAGAACAAAAACTAAGAAGAAGGAGAAGAAGAGGATTAGAACCAGCAAACAGCAGCACCACCCACTCACACATCAAAAAGAAAGCATCAGGTTCTTCTCTCCACCAAAAAGCAAAATTTGAACCATTTACACCACTGATTCACCTTCCATCAATGAATATGCGTGTTAGTGTGCGACTGTGTGAGAGAGAAAGTAGAGAGAGAGAGAGAGGTGTTTTGGGTACTCTACAAAGCTGTCCTATCTTAAACTTACCCTACATCTCGCTTCATAATTTTCTTGGTTTCTTTATTGCTGATATTATTTATCATGGTATGTGAATTGTCAGTTGTGCCCCCTTTTGTTACAGGGATTTACGCATGAAAATTCTCCACTCATGGCTACAGGACAACACCCCCTACTACATCTTCCAAAAAACACACATCATTGTCCAAATACATTTCATCCTACCTTTCGTTTTCCTTTTATTTTTCCTAATCATCTCATAATAATCGTTTCATAATTTCAAATTTTTATCGTTCTCGTGGCATGTCTAATTGACCGACGGTAAAAATTCCCTTTTGTCGGTTGGTTTACTCCAACGATCTAACATCTTGACAGGTAAAACTGTATTTTGGAAAGATGATGGATGTATATAGCAGGTACCGTTCATCTGCTGCAGATTCATTTCCAAGGGTATCTATGATTTTTGACTTACTATTGTGTTATTTTTACCGTTCTTAAGGTATGTCTATCTGGTCGGTAAAAGTTCTCTTTTGTTGGTTTGGTTGGTTTTCTTCGACGGCCTAATATCTTGGCTGAAAAACTGTATTTTCGGAGGAAGATTGCTATGTATAACGGGTACTATTCATCTGTTGCAGATATTTGTATGTGATAGCATTTCCAACTGATTCTACAGTTTTTATCTTATAATGTTGTTTTTATCGTTCTTAGGGTATGTCTAACCATCAATAAAGATAATCTTTTATTGGTAGGTTTTCTTCGATGACCTAATATCTTGACAGGTAAAACTGTATTTTGGAAAGATGATGGCTGTGTATAGCAGGTACCATTCATCTGCTGCAAATTCATTTCCAATGGTATCTATGATTTTTGACTTACTGTTGTGTTATTTTTACCGTTCTTAAGGTATGTCTATCTGGTCTGTAAAAGTTCTCTTTTGTTGGTTTGGTTGGTTTTCTTCGACGGCCTGATATCTTGGCTAAAAAACTGTATTTTCGGAGGAAGATTGCTATGTATAACGGGTACTATTCTTCTGTTGCAGATATTTGTATGTGATAGCATTTCCAACTGATTCTACAGTTTTTATCTTATAATGTTGTTTTTACCGTTCTTAGGGTCATGTCTGATTAACCGGCCGGTAAAGTTTCTCTTTTGTCGGTTGGTTTTCTCCAACGATCTAATATCTTGGCTGATAAGACTGTATTTTTGGGAGGAAGATGACTATGTATAGCAGGTATTATTCATCTGCTGCAGATGCATTCCAACAGTATCTACAGTTTTTTACCTGAAAGCCCCAACTAGAGATGGAATTCCAGAACCTAAACCTCTCCGTTGAGAGTTTTGTATCTATAATTTTTAACTTATAATGTTATTTTTAGCGTTCTTAGGATATGTCTCTAACCGGTCGGTAAAAGTTCTCTTTTGTTGGTTGGTTTTCTCTAGTGACCTAATATCTTGGCTGGTAAAACTGTATTGTCAGAGGAAAATCGGTATATATATATATATATATATATATATATATATAGCAGGTACTATTTATTTGTTGCAAATACTTGTATGTGAAAGCATTTTCAATAGATTATGCAATCCTTATTTTATAACTTTTTTTAATCTAATAACGTTATTTTTACCATTCCTAGTAGGGGTGCTCATGGGTCGGGTAGATCGGGTTGAAGACATTTGAACAACCCAATCCAATGCTTGCGGTTTGAAAAATCTTAAACCAACTCAACTCAACTCAACTCAACCCAAACAGTACGAGTTGGTCGGGTTGATACTTTGGTACATCAAAATATTCTCTTAACCTTGAATATGTTATTTATCTACTCGTAATTTCTTTTTCATCGTCAATCATTTGATACAACTTATTCATACTTCTTAAATCTTACGTATATTACATTTACATATATATGTTCACAATTACTGAACATATATACAAATGAGTTATATAAAAATGGAGAATAGATTAAAAATACATATATATGAAGAAGGTAAATGTACATAATAATATAAATTCAACAATCATATTAAATCCAAGAAGAAAAAGGCTATTGGGTTCATCGGGTTGGGTTGAGTTCAAATAACAGTAACTCGATATCAACCCAATACCTACAATTTGAAAATTTTACAACTCGATTAGACATCAGGTTGCTTCGGCTTGAGTTATTTCGCGTTGGCTTGGGTTGGGTTGATCGGGTTGGGTTGATCGGGTTAGTCGGGTTTTTGAGCACCCCTAATTCCCAGGACATGTCTAACCAGTGGGCAAAAATTCCTTTTTATTGGTGGTTTTTTCCAAAGACCTAATATCTAGGTCCGTAAAATTGTCTTTTGGGAGGAAGATGGCTAGGTATAACATGTACTGTTCATCTGCTATTTCCAACGATATCTACAATTTCTAACTTATAACGTTAGTATCTATAATTTTCAACTTGTAACGTTATTTTTACCGTTCTTAGGGTATGTCTAACCAGTCGGTAAAAACTCTCTTTGTTGCTTGTTTTTCTCCAACGACCTAATATTTTGGCCAGGTATTTTGGAAGAAATATCAGTATGCATAGCAGGTACTGTTCAACTGTTGCAAATGTATGTACGTGAGAGCATTTCCAACAGATTCTACAGTTTTTTTTATCTTATAATGTTATTTTTACCCTTCTAATGGCATGTCTAACTGATGGTAAAAATCACCTTTTATCGGTCAGTTTTCTACAACGATCTAACATCTTGGTTGGTAGAACTGTATATTGGAAGAAAGATAAAGAAGTAGGCTAAGTAAAATAGAAAGTGCGCTATGTATAGTAGGTATTATTCATCTGTTGCAAATGCAGTTCCAACAGCTTATACACTTTTATCTTATACTGTTTTTTACAATTCTTAGGGCATGTCTATACAAACGGTAAAAATTCACTTTTGTCAGTCGGGTTTTTCCAACAACCTAATACCTTGGGCAGTAAAAATGTATTTTGGGAAAAAGATTGTTATGTAAGGCAGGTACTATTCATCTGCTGCATAATGTTTGTATGTGGGAGCATTTCTAACAGATTTTAGTAGTTCTGTTAAGAGACAGCCTCTAAATCGTTAAAAAGTGAATATTGTTTGACAAAAAAAAATGTTTTTTAATGGTTCTGAAACCCTCTGGATGATTTTGTTCGTGGGTCTTCCTTAACCATTCAGCACCTTAATTTCATTCTGAATTATTACAAAAAATTATATTTTATTTTGTACTATATTATAAGAGTCTCTTAATTAATCTTTCTGACGATTTAATCATTCTGCACAAACCATTCAGCAACTGTCAAACAGTCTCTAAGGTAGATAATATGAAAATTTTCAAATATGAAGAACTCTGCCAAATGTTTTTTAAATTAAATAATTATGAGAGAAAATAATATTTTTACTGAATGTATGAGATATTTTAACAATACAATTAATGTTGTAATCTTTAAAATAAATGACTTATTAAAGTTAAATGTAAAAAAAATATTTTTTATTATTTTAATTTTTAAATATTTTAAATTTTTATTCTCTATTTTAAAGAAATTTTATAGAATTTGTTGATGATATTATAATACATATTTTTGTGTTTTATTAAGTTGAGTTCACGTGAAACCAATTGGTTTCATGAGACCGTAAGTTCGTATTTTACACTTAAAACTTCACATAGACTTGGGATCACATGAGACCAGTTTGTTTTTGTGAAATTCGTAAGACCATTTTTTGTACACTTGAATCTTCACAGCAAAACGATGTGAAAGTAACTTTTATAGTGTTTTTACTGTGAATGTTCGATTTTTTTTTACTTTCACAATGTTTTGCTGTAAAGTTTCAAATGTAAAAATCATGTCCCACGTGTCTCACGAAAACAGTCGTCTCATGGAAACTCAACCATATATATATATATATATATATATATATATATATATATATATATA
>NC_037529.1:69685453-69693352 GCF_001531365.2 Cynara cardunculus var. scolymus
CATATTATAACATCGACTGAGATAAATAATAAAATGAAATATTAAAAACACGATGTATCTCGCTGCATTGCGCGAGTACTCTTCTAGTAATTCAAAAACTATATTAAAAAGATTTATTTGTTTCTTAATTATTATTTTTTTAATTAGATAACAATATTTATAAATTAAAAAAATTATTAAATGAATACTTTTTTAACATATATTTTTATTTGTATTTATAATTTTTAATAAATCTTTTAGAATGTTTATATTTTTTATGTTTAAATGAGTCTTTCTTTTTTCTTTTAATATATTTTTTTTATGTTCATTTACATTTTTTCAATAAATTTTTTGGAATGTTTATATTTTTTTTATGTTTATTTACATTTCTTATAAACCAAAACTTTTATTAAATACTAGAAGGTACTCGCACAATACGGCGAGATAAATCTCAATTTTAATGTTTAGTTTTTATTCTTGGTCTCTATCAATATAATACAATTTTATATGTTTTTGAGAATGCAGTAATGTTTTTATTATTTGAATGAAATATAAATTTGAAGATAGCATAAAAATTTGAAAAATAAAATAAAATCGATATTAATATCAAATTAACTATTTAATAGCTATAACCTATTTAATTCAATTCTTTATTATAATTTAATTAAATTTTATAACAAATTAATTTATATTTGGTTTAATAATATAATTTTTTATAAAGATAATACTAGAATTCAATGATTATCTTAATTATATTTTAGATTTTTTAGATTTAAAATGGATGTTTATCCTGTATTTGATTATGTTTATCTGCAGTTAGTTACACGAATTTAAAAATACAACTTTAATAAGTTGTATTTACGCAAACTTACTTGTAATATTGAATTTTAAGTAATATACATTAATAAACAGTACTTAATGTATAAAAAATGATTTTTAAGAATTTTTGTCAAATGCTTTATAATATAGTATAGATATCCATCATTTTTATTTTTTGTAGTATTAACGTCAAGAAAGTCAAATGGTTGTATCCCAACCAGAAATAGATTAAATGATGCAACTGAAGAATAGTTCATGACACAGTCTTCAATTTAATATAGATTAAGCATTACTTGGGTATATTTTAGCGCAACTTTTGATATATTTTGGTGTAATTTTTGGTACGTTTTGACGCTACTTTTTAGTATATGTTCTAACCCAACTTTTGTAAGTTTTGGAAAGACTACTGAAAATGGCATTACTGATTTAGTTTTATAAATGTAAGGATTTATTTGAAAATACAAAAAACCTGTTTGGTTTCCTATAATATAATGGACCCATTTCCACAGAAGCCCAAAATTTCATTACTGGTTAAACTGGGTGGAATGAAAATTTCTTTCAATGTATCTACATATCAGTAGCTAAAGTACAATAAAATGAAAAGAATATACGATTTTCGTTAGTCATTCTGTATTTTCATATTCAAGCAATGATCATAGAAGAAGCTAGTGATTATTTATTTTTCAGATTCAAATATCAATCGCATGATCATAACAAATACATGTGATTGTCATTAGAATATGAAATTCAGTTTTAATACTATGAAATCCAATTATACATCATTGTCGTTACTATTGTAGTTCTTTTGACTATTACTGATTTTATTACTAGTAGTATAAGGGGTTGTTTGGCTGGTTTTTCGTTAATTGTAACATCGCAGGCCAACCGTACCAGATATTGTCCATTTTAACCACACATTGGACTTACGGTTTTAGAATGCGTCTGATAGATGAGGTATCAAGTCCCTTATAATGCAACCTTTGTTCCCCTCCACAAGCAATATCGGATCTTATAATCCACTCCTTCCCCTCTTTGGGAGCCCAACGTCCTTGTTGGCATATCAGTCTGATTCCCTACTCTGATATCATCTATAACATCTGAAGCCAACCATATCAGATATTTTCTACTATGACCACAATCACGATTTTAAAACGTATCTGATAGAGGAGGTATCAAGTTCCTTAAAAGGCACATTTTGTTTCCCTCCCCAACCAATGTAGGATCTTATATTGATTCCTCTATGGATAAAGTTGTATGTACAGATTAATATGTATTTATAGTGTGTTTTTTTAACTAGGAGGGGAATGGTCTGGAAAAAAAAAATTCTACATAAATCTCCCCTAAAAGCTTACTGAATAAGTCACTATCAAACAGTCATGTAGCTGACCGAATAAACTACAAGTATATTAAACTCATTCAGCTGCTAATAAACATGCATTAGAAGCCATTCTGGAAAAGATGAGAGGTTAAGCCCCAAGTCAATTGCATGGCCAATCTAATTGCCATTTGAGAATAAGGAAATCAAAGCAAATCACTCGCCCCTATTCATATATGTCGTCATCGAATCGGTCAAGAAACAAGTACTTCAGAATTATTGTAGGTTTGTTATGTCCTTTTCTAAATTCTCCCGCAAAAACATAAAGAATGCAAACAAAAATCATGAACCTACCATCATTGCAAGTTTTGATCCATTTTCAGGGACCCAACTTTGTTTGAAGTGTATAATATTTATATATGGTAAATGCAACAAGTAAACTCACATACCCTTCTCATATTTGATGAAGTATGAACCCCTGACTTCCTAAGAAACCAAAGGCTCTGATACCGCTAGGCCAAATGCCCTTTGAAATCCACCATTGTTCATGTGGAGTATTACGATTCATGAACAATAATACAGAGAACACGTACCTATTTGATGTGGTTCTGGTCCAAAATCAAGAACAAGATCGGGAGGAGGAAGGTCAAGCTTTGGAGATGCAATAGAGTGGTGCCCGGAGGGGTAGGTGAAACAGATCCAGTCGAGTGGTGGCCAGTGTTCTTAGTTGAAGACGCAAAGGTGGTGGACCACTTTCTGGGTATTTCATGAACCACAGGGACCAATAAGTTAAGGGATCGTACCTATATTTGCACTTTTTAAACTTGAGGGACCACTTCCGGGTATTTTATGAACCACAAGGACAAGAAAATGAGTTTGGGTGAAGTGAGGTGAAAGTCACCAATTTTTGTAATTTCATAAATAGCATGGTATATGACATTACCAATCTCACACGTTGTTTTAAATTTTAGAGCAAAAATTACGATTTTCACCCTTGTAGTTTGTGAAATATTCCTATATTCACCCCTTTGGTTTTATAATTACGTTTATTCTTGATATGCATTGAGAATTCAATGTATAAGACACTCGTTTTATAATTTTTGGCTGTTTTATTTTCCTTTTATCTCAATCTTGAGTTATCTATATTATCTGATTTTCCCTTGAGTATTCTCGATGGGTTCGTCACTTATCAAAGTGTTAAAATGTAGTGGACTCAATAATGAGCCATTGAGAACACACTAACTTGAATCATATGGAAATCTGCTCAGAAGAGTGATTTTTGGACAAAGTATTTTGCTAATCCATATATTTTGATAACACCATTTTGCATAATCACTGATCTTGATACCATATAGGACATGGGTTGAAAGCTAAACATTAGTGCAATGGTGAATTCCAGAAGGAATGCCCTCAAAATAAATGATGGAACTAATTATGGTTGACTACTTGCTGTAGCATCCCCACAACATTGTCTACTGGAATTTGTGTTTATGTCTTACCACAAGTTCACCCATGCTACTGTATCTACAAACCCTGTGGACAATACTCAATATTGTATACCACGTTATTACTTAAAAGACGATACTAAGCTAATCTTATACATGCTTTTACTTAGTTTCTTTTATCATATGTTCATGTGTGTGTAAGAAGATCATGTCCTATGCCCTGCACCTCTGCCATGTAGCTCAGTTGGCGAAAGGGATGACTTATTGACTTTGTTCAAATACAAGACAGATCCCAGGTTCGACCCCCCCCCCCCTCCGCACTAGCTTCAACCGTTGATGAAACAAAACAAATGTACCCTCACATTGGGTCTTTGGGGATGAGTTATGCGTGCAACCGATTGGTATAGCCGGTAATCAGTTTTTTTATCTTAATAATGATAAAGTGTCAAGGGGATGTACGAACTAAGGTCAGCGCCTTCGTGGTGTGCAAGTAAAAGAATTAAACATAAAAAATATATCTGATTTTTTAACGGTCTCTTAATAACGACATTAATATTAAGGACGAAAAGAGAAATAAAATGTAAACTAAAATGATGATAAATGTAATCTCATAACCAAAAAAATGAAAATGGAAATGTTTGACAAACCACAAGGACTAATATTGTAATTTACTCTAAGTTTTATTTAATGTTTTTTTTTAAAACTTTATTATTTTTAAAAATAAAAACGGTCCAATGTTTTTATCATTACGTCAATGAAATTTAAATATATTTTATATGTTTCCTTAATTTTAATTTAGTAGTTTTTTTTTATTAAATTATATAAAATTAAACTGGTGCATCCTGTTACACCAGGTATTAAAGCGTCTAACAAACTTTTGAGATATCTTAATACTGAGTTGGATATCACATCATTCGCCACATCAACATGGTAACCGGTTAATGCTACAACCGGTTACCTTGGTATTTAAATGTTCAAAATTTTACATCTTAGATACCCAAATAAAAGTTTTGAAAGTACGTTACCTAAAATAAAAATCAAGTTAAAGTACATTATTTTTTCATGCAATTTGCCCATTTTAGTAAACAAAGTTCATCAAAATGAGAAATACATGAAACAATTTAATTTTTACATAAAAACAAAAATATATGAGATATTTTCATCATGAAATGAATAATTTGAAACAATTTCATTATATTAAACAATTTCGTAATTTTTTTCCCACTAAAATAAACAATTAAATCAATAGTTTTCACGGTTTATACAAATACATTGGCTTATTTAAAGTGTTTATTAACTTATTTCGCTGTGGTGCCAGTAATGAGGAATTTTTAGTATTCGGATGAAGAAAAAAATAATGCTTATACCATTTTGGCACCGGTAATAAGAAGTTTATAATAATTTACTTTCTTTTAACTTATTAACTTATTCCGGTGTGATACCAATAATAAAAAGTTTTTAGTGTTTTGATGAAAAAAGAAAAAAATATATCATATGTTTTATCAGTTTATCCGGTGTGGTACCACCATAAGCTAATCCAGACACTTATTATAAAACTCCAGTTTGCCACCACATAAGTTGATAAACACTTTTATAAAAGTAAAAAAAAAAAAAAACTTAAATAATTTTACCATTCTCAAACCCTAATGTCATTTAAACCCCTCATCCCCCCAGTTCGTCTCATCGCTGTCCACTTTCTATCATCATCCATCATCGCCGTCGACCTCTGTTATCGATCTACCTTTTTTTTTATTATCTTTTTTCATATATATTTTTTTCGGTTTTCCATCTTTTTTTTATGTCTATATGTGTTTTATTAAAAGGTTGTAAAATAGGGACAATTGGAAGGAAAAAACCAGATAAAAAAATACGGAGATCAGTAGTAGAGGCCAAAAACAGTAATAGACGATATGGAGAACTGACAATGATAGGCCAAAAGCAGTATGCAAGAGGTTTAAATGACATAGCGTTTAAGAAGTTAAAACTCGTACACGTTTTTTTTTATTACTTTAAAACCTTTCTAACAAGTTACAAATAGTTTTTTTAGACCAGTTTTTTAAAAATTCAACAGTTTATTTATTAAAAAATTAATTTAAAAACTTAATTATTTAAAATTATAAAATTAAATGGTTTTTTACTAAAAAAATAATTCAAATATCTAATTTTTTAAAAAGGGCAAATTGTATGAAAAAATAACGTACTTTAATTGATTTTTATTTTAGGTAACGTACTTTCAAAATATTTATTTTGTAACCTAAGATGTAAAATTTTAAACATTTAAGTACTCAAGTAACCAGTTGAAAACTAATTTTAGATTAAAAAAATTAATGTTACTAATCACGTCAACAAATAATATTGAGTTGGATATCACATCACTCGCCATATCAATATGATAACAAGTAAATGTTTCAACCAGTTATCTAGATACTTGAATATTTAAAACTTTACATCTTGAATACTAAAATAAAAATTAAATTAAAATACGTTACTTTTTTATGTAATTTATTTATTTAAAAATAAATAAAAAACTAGAGGATTTCTGTTAGATATACGTCACTTACAATACCCACCCTCCACGACCTTCATTCGTCAATCGCCGATATCCAAATATATTTTAATAACATTATATTTTATATTTTATTTTCACGATGAAATTCACCTCTCAGTTATTTTTCAATTAAAATAATAAAAATAGCGATAGGTTTGTAATTAGCAGGTTGGCAATTTATGGAGGTGTTAAAGTGTAATTTTTTTTAACCAGGTCCTTAATTACAAGGTTCAAATATGTAAATTAGTTGTAGGTCTGGATGTGTTTTTCCAAATTTACATATTTAATTGAGGATGTGATTTGCCTTGACCTGGTGGGTAATTCGGCTCGGCCGACCCGAATGGGGACGGGGATTCCCCGCTAAAGCGGGTCCCGAAGCTAGGGATCCCCGGAAGACTCAAACTAGGGTCGGCGGCTGTTAATCAAACCGGGGTCGCGGATCCCGATAGACTTAAACTAACGGATATATTTCATGGGTTTTGACTGGGGATGAGATGTTAATTCTCGTATCTGCCGGGGCCAGGGCGGGGTATTACAAAACCCGCCCCATCACCGCGCTGTTGCCATGTTTGTATTTGATTGACCTAATAATTGTGGACCTATGGCTACTTTCATTATTTTAAATAAGAAAACTAAATATCGTTTTAGGGTAAAAAATATAGAATTAAAGAACTGTTCTGATACAATCAGAACAGATACTCGAGCCCACGCTATTCGACTGAGTGGAAACTCTAGCAGTGCCAACGAGAAGACGAAGTGATCTGTTATTAGTCAATGAAAATTATCACCTATATATACATCCATCATACTTAGGGCTTGTTTCTTAACGGCTTAATGAGCTTAATCAGACTAACAACTTATTTGATCAACTATATGTAATTGTCTGGTAGTAAACTTAATGGATATAAAATGATTTATCCGGTAAGTTTCTAGGTGAAGCTTTGTGCAAAAAGCCAAGTTTTCCTAACTCTGCTTCTCTTAATTAGAAAATTAACTTTATCATACATGACTTAATGGAAAATTAACGAACTAAGCCTTTACATTCCTATATAAATTATATTTCCTACAAAACATTATATAAACATTCCCTAAAATCTTATTTATCAATCCAAAATTGAGTTTCACCCTAATTTTTTTTTTATTAATCTGGATATTCAACCCGCTATGCGAGCAGGCTAATCTCATGTACAACCACCCGCTTTGTGGGTAGCCTGGAGTCACCACATTTGAACCTTCGTGGTTACAAGGGGATTTTTTTATCATTGGATTCTAACCCGAGACCTCCAAACACTTTTGACCTTTGGAGCCGAAGTTCAAACCAATCGGGCACCATCCTTGTGGTTTCCCATCACGTAATTATTACGCCCAATTAGGTATTATTGGGATTCTTTTGACTTTAGTCGTTATTTCTTCTGCAGATTCAATAACGACAATTATAATAAATTTATGTATAAATTATTGAAATAATTCATTTAAAGATGTATATTTAAACCTGTAAACATGTATGCATTTTAAAGTAATCGTTTTTGTTATTTTTTTTAATAAATCATATATGAATCTTCCATTTTAATATTCTAAAAATTACCTTTATATATATATATATATAGGGCCTAATCAAATGAGAACTAATTAGTTTGTGGAACTGTGAGAACCAATATTAACCACAAATCAATAGATAAATTAGGAAATTTATAATTTTGGCAATTTTGAATTAAAATATTAATGCAATGATATTTTTGGTATTTTAAAACTTTCCTCCCTCCTCTCTTCTCTCTCCGGCCACCGTCCTCCGG
>NC_037529.1:69694190-69706882 GCF_001531365.2 Cynara cardunculus var. scolymus
AATTACAAAATTGCCACCGTACAACTTTAAACCATTAGATCATTAGTTTATAAAGTTGATCAATGAACATAAATTGGTCTCACGGGTCTTACGAAAAACTCTTGGTCTCACGTGAACCCAACCCTATAATATATATATATATATATATATATATATTCAATCTTATGATTGAGTTCACGTGAGACCAGACTGTTTTCGTTAGACTTGTGAGACCACTCTTTTTTACATTTGAAACTTCATAACAAGCACTGTGAAAGTAAAAAAAAATTATGAACCTTCACAGCAAAAACATTGTGAAAATTACTTCATAGTGTTTTGCTGTGAAGGTTATTTCACAATGTTTTGCTATGAAGTTTCAAGTGTAAAAATCGTGTATCAGGAAAACAGTTGTCTCGCATGATCCCAAGTTTTTTTTCTCTCTCTCTCTCTCTCTCTCTCTATATATATATATATATATATATGTATATATATATATATAGAGAGAGAGAGAGGAACGTTTAAATAAAAACCGACCCCATTTGTGTAAACCGTGTAAACCAATCTCATCCATCCATTTTCTTGATCAATGGCCAAAATTTGTTTTACTTTATTTTAGGAAATTAAAAATATATATATTTATATTAAAATTTTATTTTATTTCAACAGTAAAGGAATAAATTAGTAAACAAAATTTAATATTTGGTAACATCCTACTCGATCTTTCATGAATCTTTTTTCATGCAAAATTATTTTATTTCTTTCGTTCCTGGTTTGATGCATTAATTCTTTTAAGCCTTGCAATCTTAAAGATTCTAAAGCATATTACAATTTTCAAGATTCTGGAGCAGTTTCTTCATGTACTCGTTTCATCATTCAATTATTTCATGACGAACCAAATACATTATGCAACCGTTTCACTAGTCATGCTCAAGAACGCCATGAACCAGTTTCACTTTCATGAAACCTATTTCATGTACAGTAATTTTCTTATTTCACCACTGATTTGATAGATTCATTCCTTTAAGTCTTACAATCTTCAAGATTCTGGAGCATGTTACAATCTTCAAAATTTTGTAGCAGATTAAAATCATTTCCTCGTTTCATCATGCACTTAGTTCATGACGCATCAAATACAAAATGCACCGGTTTTATTTTCCTCTTCACCAACTAAATGGATCAACTACACAATCAATACAACGGGTTCACCATGAAAATGTTTCGGTTCACATAATTTATTTGCAACATGAACCAGTTTCACGCTCATGAAACCTGTTTTATTTCTGGATTTTTTTTTGTTCATCTATGATTTGATGCTTTTATTATACACTTCAATTGTTTCATCAAAAGTCGTTTGCTGATTCTTAAAGATTACAATATATGAAATTCAAAATTTTAATATTATAATATAATTAAATCTTTAAATGTTACCATTTATACAATTTCATTTATTCGTTTTCTTAATTAAGATTTTATTAATAATTTCCATATTTAATAGAAAATATTGTAAATAACTGAAATACCCTTATTGATTAATTTTAATTAGAAAAAAATAGAATTTTCCTATTGGTCGAAATTGGTTTACACGATTTCTTAGAAATGCACGGTTTTCATTTGAACGTGCCCCTATATATATACTAGAAGCGTATTCGTGCAATGCAGCGAGATACATCATGATTTTAATATTTCATTTTATTTTTTATCTCAGTCGATGTTATAATATGGCTTTATGTGATTTTGAGAAAACGATAATGTTTTTATTTTTGAATAAAATATATATTTGAAGATATCATAAAAATTTGACAAAAATATATCGATATTAGTATCAAATTAACTATTTGAAATTCCTCATTTTTTTTGTGTAATTAAAACGAAACTCCATAATTATTCTAATTATATTTTAAATTTTTTATATTTTAAAATGAGATGTTCATCTTCTATTTGATTATGTTTATCCACAGTTATTTAAACGAATTCAAACATCGAGCTTTAATAAGTTGTACTTATGCATAATTACTTGTAATCTTGAATTTTAAGTAATATCCATCAATATACAGTACTTTATGTATAACAAAAATATATCGATATTCGTATCAAATTAACTATTTAAAATTCCTCATTTTTTGTGTAATTTTTTAATTTAATTTTTTATTAAGTTTTTGTCAAATGTTTTATGATATAATATAGATAGTATATATTATGTGTTTTTAAAAAAAACAATAATGATTTTATTGAATAAAATATAAATTTGAAGATATCATAATTTTTTTAAAATATATATATCAATGTTAATGTCAAATCAACTATTTAAAACTTTACATTTTTTATGTAATTCCTTTAATTTGTTTTTTCATTATAATTTAATCTAAGTTTAATAATGAAATAATTTATTTTTGGTTTAATAATATAACATTTTATAAATATAATAATTAAGTATTCTGTTAGAACTCAATGATTATTCTAATTATATTTTAGATTTTTTATATTTAAAATAAGATGTTTATCTGCAATTAGTTACACGAATTCATATATGGAGCTTTAATAAGTTGTACTTACGCACAATCTATTTGTAATCTTGAGTTTTAAGTAATATGCATTAATAAACAGTACTTTAYGCATAAAAATTAGTTTTTAAGAGTTTTTGTCAAATGTTTTATAATATAGTATAGATTTTTTTATATAATTTAATTTAAGTTTAATAATGAAATAATTTATTTTTGGTTTGATAATATAACATTTTATAAAGATAATAATTAAGTATTATGTTAAAACTCAATGATTATTCTAATTATATTTTATATTTTTTATATTTAAAATGAGATGTTTATATTGTATTTGATTGTGTTTATCTGCAGCTAGTTACACGAATTCAGATATGGAATAAAATCGGATAGGGATGAACGAGTTTAAGAGTTTTAGCCAGATGCTTTATAAGATAGTATAGATATATTCAACCTCATCGTAACCATCAATTATTTCATCTACGATCAACAAATTATCAATTAAAATTTTGAAAAAATAAAATATAATAGACGGTTTAGATCAAGATTGCATCAGTTATATAAATAGGATAAGTTGTGTTTGAAACGTGTTTTATATATATATAAGATCATGTTCAAGGGAAAAACTTAAAAAATAGAAAACTGAAAAACCAAAAAAAATTGGTTGAAAAAATATATCGACATGGATGTCAAATTGACAAAAAAAAATATGATTGATTTTTTGGTGTAATTTATTTATGTTTACAAAAATTAATGTTTTAATCGATTACTTAAATATTTAAATGTTTAAAACTTTACATCTTAGGTACCAAAATAAAAGTTTTAAAAATATGTTATAAAAAAAATAGAAATAAAGGGAAGAAAGGGGGAAAAGAGAAGCTAGTAACCGTAGTCGGAAGCAGGAGCTAAAGCGAGGAAAGGGATGTGACGATTTTATTTCAATAATAATTAAAAAAAATAAAAATGTGGGGGTGGGGTCCACCAAAAGGATTGGTCTGGTGACGTCACATGGGTTGGCCACGTTGCTTGCCTCCACCGTGTTCTTCGGTTTTCCTTTCCCTAAATAATTCACTGGTCAAAATATGTGTGTACACGTGTGCTCCACATGCTCTCTCTCAATCCTCTAATAAATGTTTACCATAAAAATAATATATTGTTTTAGAAATTACAAATTATATAAAACAATAATGTATTTTTAACATGATTTTTATTTTAGATAATGTTTTTTTTTTAAAATTTTATTTTGATATCTAAGAGGTAAAATTTTAAAAACTTAAGAAAAATAACGTATTAATAAATTTTAACATTTTAATATTCATTTTCAGTTTTTACCGCTTAATAATTTAAAAAAAGAAATAAACCAAAAATTAATCTTCTATGTCTTCGACAAGATCGTCTTATTCTCATTTCTAATCATTAAAAAACATCAAGATGGTGTCTGTTTCTAAAACATGCTAAAGTCTGAAGTTTTATTTCACTTCTGCTTAATATGAAATGATGCTGAAATCTAAATCAATAAGACTGTTTGTTTTTTAAAAGAAATGGTAAATGTATGAATTTGTTTAAATTGTAAATTTTACCCATTAGAAAATTATGGTGTTGAATTTATAGACAAATTTATACAATTTTACATATTTATTTATCATCATTACGAAATTTACATCTAAATTATATAATTAACATCATTTAAACAAAAATATGTCATTAACGGTATTTAACACATTTAAATCTTATTAAAATACATCAATTAAGACAAGTGATGATCGATTTGGTAAGGATCGATTGAAAGAAATGATCGATTAAGGTTAATCGATTGAGAAACGACATTGGAGAAGAATAAGAGACAGATAAGAGGTTTGTTTACTACTTACCAGATAAGAAAAAAATAAGACATAAATGTCTCTAAAAAATTAGAAAACACAAACAGTCTGAATGACCCTACTCTTAACAAATCAAATATAAAAGGCTTTGTTTCTTTTCTTTTTTTTTTTAAAACAAACAAGGCCTAGAAATATGCTTTTCATCCCTACCATTTGTTAAAAATTGCAAATTTCGTCCTTATGCTTTCAAATTTATGTTTTTCATCTCTGTAGTTTATAATTTATCATTGTTTTTATCTCTCAGACTAACTTCATTAATGAGGGAGTAAAACAACGTTGAATTTTTAACCACGGGGACTAAAACAATAATAAATTGTAAACCTCAAGGACAAAAACCATAATTCCGAAAGCACGTGACCGAAAATAACAAACCAGATGAACTAAAAAACGCAGTTTACTCTTTATAATAATCAATCCTTAAATCGTACAGAACAAAAAACAGATCATCCAAAATAGGTGAACTAAAACCAAAGAGATAAAAAGACAAGATCAACAAAATACTAAAGTAGAGATGCACAAAAAAAATCTAACCTCGAAACTTGGCTCAAGATGAAATTTTGGGTACAGGTCCGGCTCAAAAAGGACTAGAAAAGCCAACCGGAAAAAGCCCGATTGGGCCCTTTCTCAACCCAAAAGATTGGACCCGTGCTGAAAAAGACCGGGTCCTTTTTTGTTGACTTAAAAACAAACTTGGAAAGCCACACGTGATCCAAAATACTAAACTACTCATGTCAAACTAAAACCCTAAAACATTATAAGGGCATGTTTGGTTAGTTCTCCATTAAGGATAAAGTTGTCTTACAGATTTGAAGGTTTTTGTTTAGGGGGGTTTTTACAACGATGGGAGAAACGTGTTCTTTAATACGGATGGACGGGTTTGGAAAGAACTTGTTTTTTATATAAAGCCCCCATAGAAGCTTACTCAATAAGCCAGTTTCTATATCATTACGCCACTACCAAACAGTCATGTATAACTTAACCGAATAAAAGTTGCGAGTCCCGTTAAGCTGCTAACAAACAGACCGTAAGACTCTTTTACCCCGCCTACCTCACTTTGGTCCGTCCGGTCATATCGGCGTATCAAACAACACCACAAGCAAACCTAATTAGATGGGTTGGATGCAGTTGGGTTTAAACCAATACGGGTCTCGGGTCGTCATCCTTAACAAGACCTTCCTATCAACAGGCCGATTGGATATTTAGACAGAATCACGGATATCATTAAAAGAATCGACAACATATACTTTCATTCAAACACATGGTAAGAACCCGAAAACATGAACAAATTAGGCATTCATCTCGTATGACGAATCAGGATTACGAGCAATGTCGTGTATTTAGAACTATCCTACACCATATAATAATCTCAAGATTGAAGCAAACCAATTATAATGGCATTATTTGTTACATACCATATTACACACCCATATCTTGCGGGAGGACGTCCGCCATATCCATCATCCTAGTAGCGTTTATCATACCCCTGTGATGGCTGCTGATCCCAAACTGGCACAAAACCTGCCACACACCAACCAGTCTATAAGTAAACATATAGATACAGACATTCATTCAATTATACGCTACTGACTAGGGTCATTCCAATCTTTTTGGAGACCCTGTTTAACAGTTATACCAAGAATATAGATCAACTGGACGAGTAATAAAAAAAACAAAATATGCAGACGTTCATTCAATTATACGTTCACTTGTACATATAGATAAAGACGTTCATTCAATTATATGCTACTGACTAGGGTTGTTCCAATCTTTTTGGAGACCCTGTTAAGACTTATACCAAGACTGTAGATCAACTGTATGAGTAATAAACAAAACAAAACATAAAAACGTTCATTCCATTATACCTACAGATACGGACGTTCATTCAATTATACGCTACTGACTAGGGTCGTTCCAATCTTTTTGGAGCCCAGTTAAGGAGCTGTTTGGTAGGTTTTCCGTTAAGTAGTGTATGGATATAGTTGTGTGTGTGGATTAATCTGTCTGTATAAATTGGGAACGTTTTTGTTTGGGAGGGTTTTTTAATAGATGAAAGAATCATATTTTTTTAATTGGGATGAGAAGGTTAGGAAAAAACTTGGCTTTTTGTATAAAGCTCCCTTCTAGAAGCTTACTAAATAAGCCAATTTCAATCTCATTAAGCCACTACCAAACAGTAATGTATAGCAGACCGAATAAGCCGCGAGTCTCATTAAGCTGCTAACAAATAGGCCCTAACACTTATACCAAGACTATAGATCAACTGAACGAGTAATAAATAAAACAAAATATAAAAGTAATTAATAGAACTGAAAAAAAAGGGAAATTTACATAAATAGCCAAATTTGATAGGTGGTTTCACTTTTTAGCCATTTTCAAACTCAAATTCACTTTATAGCCGATCCTTAGGAAGAAGGCTTACGCATATGCGTAAGGATTGGTTTTCGGCAAAAAAAGATATAAAAATCCTACGCAGAAAGTGGAATCGTTAGGCGAAAAACCACTTTCTGTGTAAAGATTCCAATTTCTGTATAAGGATTCTTATCTTTATTTTCTTTTTGGCCGAAAACCAATCATTAAGCATATGCATAAGCTTTCTACGTAAGGATAGGCTACTTAGTGAAATTGGGTCCTTACATGGCTATAAAGTGAAAAGAGTCGGGGTGGATTGGCTATTTTTATCAATTTCCCAAAAAACACATAGCAATAGCTTTTGAAGTAATAAATAAACAATATTTGCCAATAAATTGAAGATTTTGGCATACTTATCGGTATTTCTCCGAGTGACATATAAATTGACTCATCGTCGCCAAGAATCCCCTGCGATAACCATTAAAGAAGTTATTTTGCAGTCAACATAACAGGTATCAAATTAAATGTTATCCGGGAACTATTTGGAGCAAATCTTTAAAGAAAGAAACTTGAGACCATCCTAACGAGTTACTAAACCAATTATCTATACCGAAATAAACAAAATACATCAATGTATATTCATGTAAATGAAGAAAACTGATGAATTTTTACACCTTGTTCTCGAAACCTTTTTCTTGAATGAAAAGAAAGGAAAGGAGGGAAAACAAAAAAACCACGTTCCTCCCAAAAACTCTCTCAAACGTAAGGAGGACAAGCGGGATAGAAAATCTGAAAGGGTTTGTGATATTTTATGTCAAAAATACCCCCATAAAACAACGTGACGACAAACAAATTTTAAGGGTATATCTATAAAAATGACATCTTTCCTTTCCTTTCTCTCGTTCAAGAACATGAAAAATTGTTCCCTCTCCATTCCTTCACTTCCCTTTCAAGAACACAAAGAAAAAGCATCGTTCCATTCCCCACCTTTTCTGTTCTTTTCTTTTTTCTTCCCATATTTGAGAACACGGAATTAAGCTTGAACATCAAACAAGATTCTAGCAAATAAATAACGAGATACCTCTTCATTCTGAAGGCTCATTTCATTATGCATAGAATTAACACCAGTTGATACAGTAGAGTTAGGAATGTCGGCCTCCAGTAACTCCGATATCATAAGCCCATAACCATCTTGGGGCATGTCGCTAACCCTCTGCATGCTATCCGGAAAGCTCTCAAGATCTGTAAATATGGCTTCCTCCCTATATGATCAAAAAGATCAAAATTCAGGGTTTAAAGAAATAATCATCTTATATTAGGTTAAAACGGAGCTAATACAATGCCACTTAACATACGAGTGTTCAGAAAGTTAACAAGGGTAACACATTAATGGACCGTTTACCAACACAAATTGGGTAAATGCTAAATAGTAAAAATGTGGTCAGGTAAAACGTTTGGTCTGGGCAAGTGCAAACTGAAATTGATAAAAATGGTTGTCTACAAAAGTGTCTGAGTTAGCGCTGTAGCACTGATTGAGTCAGAGGCGGTCAGTAGATAATAAATGAACTCCTAAGAAAGTAAATTAGACTTCTTTTCAAAGAAAAACATAATAAATGAACTTACCTCCGTTCTGAGTTACTGAAACCCTTGTCGTCTTGCCCCGAATCACAATCCAAATCAATGACTTCAACGCCTTTGCCATCAGGTCCGCGCCTAGTTTGTCTATCGCTTATATCGCAACTACTATTCATGGTCAAATCAAAATCGACCGACACCGACTCTTGTTTTGCTTGCCGGATTGAAGAAAAACCAATGACAGAACTGGTATCATGATTATCATTTACGTCAGAAACTTCCATTAAATTGAGGTCACAAATCTTGAAAGAACTCGGAAAAAGCTGCTTCTCTTCTGCAAAAACATTGCATGGTTGAGTGATTCCTGATGCTTGGTCTCCTCTTGAATTAGAAAGATGCAAGTAACCATCACCCGAGGTCCAATCCCTCGGCTTCTTGGCCGATTCCGAGCTATCACTGAGAAGCAATGGTCGTTTTTCACCCCTACCCAATACAACAGAGCTGCATCTATTATACCCCTGCTGTTCTTCGCCAAATCCTTGATCTGGAATGGAGGATCTTTGAGGAAAAGATTGAGATCGAGCTCCAAACTTGTAGTTATGATCAATTTGTGCAACCTCTTCTTCAGATGGGACTTCTTCTATCTTCAGTTCATGGTTCGATTCTTGATTTTCATCTGCTACTGAAACATCCTGCGAAGAATTCGCGGGTTCTCCAGAATTCTGGATTTTGTTCTTGTTTTCATCTCCAGAAGTCAAAAGTGAGTCGCTTTTCGAGCCTTTGAGTGTCACAGAAGAACGGGTTCTGGTGGGTACTTTGTTAAACCTGATTAGTGTTAACAAATCGCTACTAATCTTATTTGCAGAAGTGTTGTTATTTTCATCTGTGCTATTCTCCTGGCCAGGTTCTTCTTTAACAATCTGTTCATCAGACTCTTTTTTAACATCATCCATAATCACATCCTCTGTATTTGGGCTCTTCAAACCATCACTTTTTTCTGCAGATTCGACATCTGAAATTGGGGTCTTGATACCCGAATTATCATCGGCTAATTGGTTTGGTTTGTTATCAATGGCTGTTTCTATGTTACCTGCTTCAGAATTTCTTGATTCTAAATCACCAGAAACCGATTTTTGATCCTCACTAGCACCATCTTTCCCAGATCTCTGTTCTTCAACGGATCCAGAAACGGAATCACCATCCCTTTGTTTATCTGTGGAAGGTTTAACCTTTTCAGACCACGAAGAACTCCGGTTGTTAAATTCACGATTCCATTCAAACCCAGGGTTTTTAAAAGATCCCATTGTTCTCCTAGCCCTAATTCCATCTCTTGACCCTGTTGCACTACTGATATCATCAGGAAACCTTCTCCGACCACCACCAGTGCCGGAATCTGCATCAGGAACACCATCACCACCACCGACCTGATTCTTCAAATTACTATTTTGCCATTTCCCATTAAGCGAATTTGGTGGTAGTAAACCTTTTGAAACTAAATACTCGGTTGCTAATTTCCCGGCTTCCATGAAAACATCAACCCTCCGAGGTGGAGGGGGTTGCGTTGTCGCCGACTGGAAAACCTTAGGCTGACCCCGGCCAAAACCACCGCGATTGTAGTTATGGTAACCAGGGCCACCAGCAGCTACGCCACCACCACCGATTCCGATAGGATTAGACCTATATCCATTTCCAGGATTACGATGCCTTTGCATAACTCCTAAATATCAATTATCTGATTATTTTGCCCTAAAAAGTGGGGGAAGGGGATGAACTATGCTTAAACAACTTGTAGTCAACTGAACTCAACCAAAATCCATAACAATAAGATCAAAATAAACACGTAAATCTATAAGTAATCAACTATTCAAAAGAATTCAATTACTAAAAACTAGATTAGCAAAATCAGGGTGGATCTCGAATTCTCGATTCGTCTGGTGAAATTAATTGAAATCGAGTGATAATTTAGGAGACTTAAAGGTGACTTCTTAGGACAGATAGTAGTATGAGTGTATTCGTTGACGTACCTGTGATGGTGGAGGAAATTTAGGGGTCGGTTAACCGGTTTGTGGCGGGGAATATGATTTGCAGAAAAAGGGGGGGTTTATGAAGTGATTATGTGAATCCGGTGGGGGTCCGGCGGTAGATTGTGGCGGCGTTAATGAATTGTGGTGGCGGATAGTTAAGTTAGGAGGTGGCGGAGTTGAGGAGTAAAGGTTCGATCGCCATTGACACGGCGGAGAGAGAAACAAACCATCCACTGTGTGTTCTGTTGGTGTGTGTTTTAATGGAAGCTTTTACAGAGATTGAAAATTATTAAAAATAAAAATAAATAAATAAATAAATCTAAATAAATATATTGGGCTATAATAACGGGCTTGGGCTTCAACCTAACCAATAGCCCATAAGCTTTGAAGTTCTTCTTTTTAAAATTGAAATTGATAAAAAACAAAATGCGCGAAATAGCAACCTATTATTACAAATTTCCTTATTATGATATTGTACTTTCAGTTTTTCTTATTACAACAATATACTTTCAAAATATTTTTTATTAAAGCATTGTACTTTCAAAAATTTACCCGTTATAACATTGGATAACCTTTTAAATTAAATTTACTCATTATACCAGGTTTCTTTGTCACCTCATCGTCCACGTAGTTTGTTCACATGTATGATAATGCCGACATGACATTTTTTATTATAATTGATGATGTCATAATAAAGTAATTTTGAAAGTACAATACTATGATAAAAAAAACTGAAAATACAATGTTATTATAAAAAATTTGTAAAAATAGATTATTATTTCACGTCTTTTACCTTTCGTAAAATAGTTTCAATCTGCTTGCACAAATTTACTTTTTAGTCGTATCTTTTCAGTCAAATTCCCATATTGACAAAAAATTATATAAATATTTGAGTAAAGATTTGAGATCATATGATACCAAGTGTTTTTCGTGAGACCCGTAAAATCAATTCCCCTTTGGATTAGATCTACAATCGTCAGATCTGAACATTCATAAACGCCACGAGACTTCTCAATAATCACAAAATTGTCACCGTGCAACTTTATACCATTAGATCATTAGCTTATAAAGTTGATCAATGAACATAAATTGGTCTTACGGGTCTCACGGAAAACCCTTGGTCTCACGTGAACCCAACCCTTTGAGTAAATTACATTTTCATCCCTATAGTTTATTAAAATTTTGATTCCCATTCCTATGGTTAAGAAATTACAGTTTTCATCCCTATAGTTTATAACTTATTGCTATTTTCGTAACTATTTCTTACATTTTTAAGTACAAGGAACCAAAACAGTAAAATTGTTATTTTCGTAACTAGTTCTTGTCTTTTTTAAGTACAAGGGACCAAAATAGTAAGGAATTATAAACCACAGGGACTGAAACAACAATAAACTATAAAATATAAGGACAAAAATAACAAAGATTTACATACTATAAGGATGAAAACCATAATATCTAAACAAGAAGGACAAAAATTGCAATTTGTAACAAATCATAGGAACGAAAAATATAATTTACTCTAAGTATTTTATGCATTTACGTAAAGCTTATTTTCAAATTAAAAAAAAAAACACGCAAATCTGTTGTAATCTATGTGAAGAATTTACGTAATGGTCCTTGTTTTTCTTCTTTTTAATCTGACCATTTATGTAAATTTTGGTTAAAATGTGAATTCAGTTGAGGATGTTGATTATTGTGGTTAATTTCCCAAAAAAATCAAATTTTAAAATAAATAATTTGAAAAATTAATTACTGTTTGCACAAAAAGTTGATCACAGATGACTCCAACCGGTCCTATATAGAAGTTGCCTCCAAAGACACTAATATAAGGGGACATTTTTCTGGCTTTACTTATTGGCCAAAACTAGCAAGGGCTTGTGATCGAACCCATGATCTGTTTTATATTGGGACAAAGTCACTTCACCCATGATACACGTGAAACATTGTGAATGTTATCACTATTATACACTTTGATTCACAAACGTTTTTTAAATACGATGTATATTAATTAATTGATATACTAGGTAACTAATTTTAATTAAATATCTCATTCTATAAAATTTAATTAAGTATTTTGATTAGTTGTCAAAAAATATAATTTATTACCCTTTTAGCTTATTTAAGAAATATATTTAAATATCTCAAACAAGTGATTCATATTGGATCTCACGGTTGTCACAAACTAATCAGTTCTTCCTTGAATGAGTCCCTATATATAACATAATCATTTATTAACCAATTAAATTGTATTAACTTTGTTAACCGATCTAAGAATCTAGAAAGTGAATGATAATATTAAGTGAATGGTAATAATTAAATAAACAAGATAATTAAGAAATATAATAATTAATTAAATGAAATATTTAAGAATGATATATTTTTATTAA
>NC_037529.1:69706897-69751368 GCF_001531365.2 Cynara cardunculus var. scolymus
ATATATATATATATACACACACACACATATATATATATATACATATATATATATATATGCAAATTGAGAAAATTAACTGAATATGGATAAGTTGTACCAAATGGTTGATAATGAAATTTTTTTTATCACTAGACTAGAGAAAACAACACATTCAAGGTTAGAAGAATATTATGTGTATATATGTGTGTGTGTAACAATTCGTCTCACATGGATTGAATGTGAGAATTGTTAGATCCTTGTAAGTCTCAAGTAATGGCAACCAATAGTTTCCACCATGGTTTTAAGTTGGATTCGAAATTATTGAGCTAGTCCGTTACTTTGGGCATTGGGGGTGTTACAAATGGTATCAGAGCTGATCCTTATATCGTAGAATGGTGGGGCAAACATTATCGGGTATGATGAGTCCTCGAGTGGTGGTATTTATGACATCTTAGACAAATCCCACATTGCCGATGACAAAGAGAAAGTTCTGGACAGGCCTGACGAGGACTCAGGATTTTAAGTGGGGGAGTTTGTAATAACTCGTTATATATATATATATATATATATATATATATATATATATATATTATAAAATAAAAAATATTTAAAATTTCAATAAAAAATGAAAATTATGTTAATTACCAAAACATCCTTGACTTAACAGGAGTAGGTTAGCAAAGTTAGGATAAGGGACCCAATTCGCAACAAATATGAAACGGTAATGATGATATCTGTAATTAATTGTTTTGAGGGACCCAAACCATCATTTTGATATAACTATAGGGACCAAATCTGTAATTTACTATAAAATAAATTATAAAAATATTTGATAATTTATGGAATTATAGTGGTGGAAAGACAAATCAAGGACGCATCAGTTGGTGGGGTGGCCACTTCAATACATAAAGTAAAATGAACACGTGCTTGCCAACTTTTTGTTACTTCCATAAAATAAATTATTAATTATATAAGATAGGATTTACGTGAGATAATACTGTTTTTATGAGATATGATTTTTACATTTGAAACTTTATAACAAAATATTGTGAAGATAAAAAAAATTTAATATTCACAGCAGAAAAACTATGAATGTTTACCTTCACAATGTTTTGCTATGAAGTTTCAAGTATAATAATCGTGTCTCACGAAAACAACATTATCTGAAATGATCCCAAATTTAATTATATATTTATATTTCATCAATTATATGTTTTCACCTTTGTTCTAAGGCAATTTTATTTGTATCGGGATAAGCAAATTGCATGAAAAAGTAACGTACTTTAACTTGATTCATATTTTGGGTAACGTCCTTTTAAAATTTTCATTTTGGTACTTAAGATGTAAAGTTTTATTCATTTAACCGATTGAAGCATTAACCGGTTATCATGCTGATGTGACAAGTGATATGATATCCAACTCAAAATTATTTGCTGACGTGGTTAGTGACATGGATTTTTTAATCTAAAATTAGTCTTCAACCAGTTACCCGAGTATTTAAATGTTTAAAACTTTACATGTACCAAAGTGAAAGTTTTGAAAGTACGTTACCCAAAATATGAATTAAGTTAAAGTATTTATTTTTTTCATGTAATTTGCCCTATCAGAATCTAGTTAAATTGTGTATTGAAAATTTAAAAAGTAAAAGGGTTGTTTACTAACACTTTTCGAGTAGAGTCATCACTCTCATTTATCTTATAAGGTGATATTTCTGGTCATCGATATGGATTAATAATAAACGTTTACAATTTGGTAAATTTTTACTGAGTAAGACTCTTGGTCCTTGTTATACATTCACCGGATAAAGATAATTGAACCAGTAAACAATTATCAAGGTATATTTTTAGTAGATAGAAGTGCATTTAGCATACTCCTAATGATACACATTATCTGGTTCGAATTACCACATATAAATACAGGGATAATTTCGAATTACCACAGATAAATATAAGGATGATTTCGAAGACCATATTACATATAGAAAATAATAAAACAAGGATTTCTTTTTATGTTTCCAAGTCGTCAAAGGAATTTGTCATTGACGAGATGACACGTTGTTTTGTCATTGGTTATAATTTCAAAAATTCATCAAAAACATCATAATTTGACGATTTACTTAGGCTTTTTTTTTTAATAAGGAGGGGGGAGACCCCTCCAGATCAAGTAAAAAAACACTAAAACGACAGATAAATAGGCTTTTTCACATATTTTTAAGAAAATGGGTCTCACATTTAGTGACGGATAATTTTTTTTGCTGAATTAACGCACCTTTAAAGTATATCAAAGATCCACAAGTCGTCCAATGTGTTTTTAGCCTGATTTTACTGTTTCCATGGATTTTTTAAGCTTTTTGTTTGATTTAAAGTAATTTTTTTTAGTTGATATTTATTGTATTTTCTAATATCTTGTAGCACCGTTCAAAGTTTAGCTGGCCGTTTTTCATATCAAACGAAATACTTGCGAAATTCAATTGAACAGATATACGGAACCTATTCGAACATAAATAGGTATGCCATAACTCGTTAGGGTTGAGTATTGACCTCACAGCTATACGACGGCTCATGCCATTTAATATTAAATATATATATATATATATATATATATAAACTATTATTTATTTTAAAAACAAGTATTTGAATTTTTAAAAAGATTTTTTTAATATCACAAAAAGTAATAATTTTAAAACGTTAACTTGTCATTGTCAACGGAATTATATACGATTCGCACCGGAAAATTTCCATAACTCCGTCACGTTGGTTTCCGTCCTTCCAGAGATTTTTTTTTTACTCCGACGCCGGCAGTCGGCGAAAGCTACACCTGAGTCCGGCAGACCGGTAAACCTACACTTCTGCATACAAATTGGAGAAGGTAAAACCTTTATCGGCTTTTTTAGCCGGAAAATCGGTTAGCATTTTCCCTAAAAAAAAGTTAGCATATTAAGCAATCGATCTAATGTGCGAGATCCGAAGATTGAGGGATCAAATCAAAGGTTTTGGTGAAACAGCAATGACGGAATTTTGGAATTGTATTTTGTATGTGTAAGCTAGGGTGTAAAAAGGATGTCTGGAGGCGATCGCAATGATCACGCTGTACCGTTGCGATCGAGTTCTTCGTCTTCAGGAGACGATTTGGAAGGTCAAGTGTCATCTGTAAGAAGTAGTAAAGGCATTAAGGATCTGTGGAACAAGTTGGATCGACGGTTTTCTGGTCGACGTCTTAGTATCAAGCGGCGGTTGCCTAAGGGAAACCGGTCAGATTTCGATTATGCGACCGCTAGCCGTAGTGGAGGCGGTGGCGTCGTTGCTGGTGGTGATGAGACCCTTGGAGATGGTGCTCCTCCCGAATGGGCGCTGCTGCTTATTGGATGTCTTCTTGGCTTGGCTACCGGTCTCTGTGTCGCTGCCTTTAATCGTGGGGTTAGTTGAAATTTTCTCCTTGCTTTGTTGAATTAATATACTCCATGGAACTTAATTTTGGTCTAGGCCTTTCGAAGTCTTATTGATATGAGAACCGATACCAATAAGCTTTCTGTTTCCTTGAAGAGTAAACATATGCAGGTCTCATATGGCTTTTGCTCAACACCATCGGTATGCTAACATCAGTGTGGCAATATTCTCAAATACTATGAAAACCCTCACATTAAATTAATATCCAAAATTTATCTGGTTGCCTCAAAATATATATCCTTTTTACCCAAGGGTAATGCTATATCCTCCTAATTAACACTTGGCAAATGAGCAAGTAGTAATATCAGGAACGAAAATGGAGAAGGAAAAAATGTCTATGAGAAACAGCCTTTATCGTAGAATTACTGTTTCTGCTTGAGCACAGCAAACGGTCTTGAGTAGAGGACAAATGGATCATTATGGTACTTGCTTTTCACTTATTAAGAAGTCCGAGTGGGAAAACAAAATACAATTTTTTGCACCAGAGAAGCAGATTCTTTTTGTGGAGGAGGGGTGTTTGTGGATAATGTTACAGGCTGAATGCACTGGTTTGTCAATGGTACTTCGCTAAATAGGCTATTCAAAAGTAGGAGAGATTACAGTGCCAAATTCTCTTTATATGCATCATATAAATTTGGGTATACCATGCGATTTTTGGTTGTAGTTTTTCAAAGGTTTCAAAGTTACTGAATATGTTCTTCTTTGTGCTTAAGTGCTTGAAGAGTGGGGAGAAAAGAAGAAAAGAGTCTCTTCATGTGCTTGCCTTTATTCAATATAAGCTCTAAAACATGCTACTTGAGTTGTAGCATGGTTTGGTTTCTGTAGCACCTAGAATTGTATTAGGTTTGGGGCTTGTAATTATTAGTTTAGAATTGCTTGGTTATTCTGATATAAAGATTTGTTACTTGAATGAAATCTTTGGACCTATATGATTTCATAGCTCTAGGTTATAACTACCTAAAACCAACCTTTAGGGTGCGTTTGGTACACTGGACAAGACAAAATAGAAAAAAAGGGATCACTGTTCCACATTTGGAAGGACTTTTATGTGGAACAAGCATGAACAAAGTGGAATGAAGTAGAGCAGGCGTGTTCCACCCCCACCCCATGGAACAAGGTGGAACAGACTTACGTTTTACAAATATAACTTCAGATTAAAACCTAATTCTCTTCTTAAAATCAAACACGCCTTTCTCTTGACATTTTATTCATTCTTTAAATTTTATTTATCGTATTTTATGCTTTTTAAACTTTCATTTTATTGCTCTCAAAATATTATTTTTATGTGGTTTCTATATTTTGATTAATTTGTGTAATTTATGAAATATTAATAATAAAAATAATAATATAAAAGAGCTATAATTGGAAACCACATAAACTTTTTATTTTGGTGTCATTTTAATCTTCTTGACGAAAACTTTCTAATGATATATTTTGTTATATAAAATATTTATTTTATTGTAATTTTTAATCTGTTTTTGTCATGTCCAGTTCTGTCGTAACAAACACTGAAAGACTTGTTCTGTTCCTTCCTGTTCTATCCCGGCTGGATACCAAACACAACAATTGGTCAATAGTGTCCATTGCAGCATTAGCTTTGTAGTTTGGACTTCTATCGTGCTCTGTTCTACCATGTTGCAGTTGTCTTGATCTGAACAGTTCCCTGCCTCCTATTGTCCTCCTTGACAACCAAAATATCCGACTCTTCTAAGACCCATCTAAGTCGTATCTATGATTTAAAGTTCTTCCATCCTTCTTTTCTTGTTTCCAGAATGTCCAAGGTTATGTTTAACAGCTTAAGACCAGAGTTAATCTTTCGAAAATATTTACAATTCCAGTGACTGAGTTGGATTCTTGAAAGTTCAGGAACTGTATTGAAATTACTAATTTACTGTATCTATACTACCTTATAAACCAGATTTATCAGAAGACTTAAAACAATTTTTAATGCACAAAGTACTATACATTTATACACAAAGTCTTAAAAGTCTTAAAAACAACTCATAATGCATTAAGTACTACTACTTTATGCATTCAGTCTTAAAATCCCTTAATCTACAATTAAAATAACATATAGTACAAGTTACGCACATTATTACCTTTTCTTTTCATGTTCCCAAGATACTTTTGACACTCATGCCTTTACCCTCTCGTATCCCTATGTCTTCTCCCCATCCCCCAAGGTGAGATTCGAACTGATATTCACCATTAGTTATTAAAAGTTCTCCCATTCATCTCCCATTCAATTGCTCTAGAACTCTTAGTCTCGCTCTCGGTCTCTTGATTYTTTGCTCTTGGTGTAAATCGAACACATTTGTGGAGTCGTTTAAATATGTTGGATTTTAAATATATTGGATTTTAAACTGTCATACAACTTTTTTCATAGGTGGACTGTAATTGGAACCATAACTCTTATTCAAATTGCATTAATATGTAAAGACCAAGTGTAACTTATATCATCGTTAAATCTTCTCTAATAAAACCAGTGAAACTTCAAAATCGTTAAAATTCACGGCTCCCGCTGCATTGCGCGGGTACACAACTAGTACATTAGGATTGTGTTCTCTAGTTTTGTGTTCAATTTAGCAATTCCATTCATCTGTCATTTCCCTTGTCCACTTCACCTGTTGTTTTTCTCGTTAAGATTTCTTTTTGGGACGAGAATAGGATAGTCACAAGGAGTAGTGACATTAGCAACGGAAGCCATGCAGACCACATTTTGCTACGACAACGTACTTCTAGTGTCATCTTGTTTTGCCTGCTGAAGCATGTTTTCAGATTAGTTGGTATCTTTATTTTGCATGCGCCTTCTCCATTTTGATTGTCAAGTTGCGAGGTAACTAACCTGTCATCCTACTTTAGGAGTTGGAGATAGAAGTGTTATAAGTTTTAAAATCCTAATTATGTTAGGCTTAGAATCAATTTTGATTGTGACTCCAAAGCCTTTTCCTACCTTTATATCCCTGATTTATTATTAGATAAAGCTTTGAATCCTAATCATTAGTTTGTTATAGTTTTCAAGGGAAGAGTTTGCCTAATGTTGAGGGATCTCAAATGATTATAAATATGTGCTAGGTTTTGAATCTTGTAAAGCAAAAGGATGACGCCAGTGAGCTTTTGCCTCAGCCTATCATTAGCAGCTAAATACATCTCAGAGTCATGGTAGATTAGAGATGTTCAAATGGTCTGAAGCCCAAGACTGGACCGGGAGCGGTTAAGAATATCCTGGTCAGATGATGACCGGTTACTCTAGGACCGGTTAAGTTTTTTAGAATGGAGGTACCAAGTCCCGTTTTTTAACATCTCTGTATGATCATCATCCTGTCCATGAATGTCGGGATGCTAAACATGTAACTGTGCTGCTATATCATGGTTGATTGATTTTCAAATTTCCTGACAGCAAGGTACTCAATACAGGTGCATGTAATACATGAATGGTCTTGGGCTGGTACCCCTAACGAAGGTGCTGCTTGGCTACGTTTACAGAGGCTGGGTGACACTTGGCACCGTATACTTCTAATACCTGTCACTGGAGGAGTCATCGTTGGGGTGTTGCATGGTTTACTTGAAATATTACACCAGATAAAACAGTCAAATCCTGGACATGATTTTAACCTGCTTTCTGGAGTCTTTCCAACCGTGAAGGCTATCCAAGCTGCTGTAACCTTAGGTACTGGCTGTTCTTTGGGTCCTGAAGGACCTAGTGTAGATATAGGGAAATCATGTGCCAATGGATTCTCATTAATGATGGAAAATAACAAGGAACGCAGGGTAGCTCTTGTTGCAGCTGGTGCAGCTGCTGGCATATCTTCAGGTTTTCAGCCCTTCTCTCTTGACTTCGTTGCTCTGAAAATTACTGTGTTTGTTTTAATATTTTTGCAGCTACTGATACTCCCATCGTCTTGTAAGAAGGAACATGTTAGGAGCCGTTTTATTTGATGGAAAGATTTTGTGGGATTTGGATTTCGTGAAAGGATTTGGAATCAATGGGAGTTGGATTTGGATTTGGAAGAATTTTGAAATCTTTGGTGTGTTTGGTTTGTAGGAATTGGAATGGAATTGAACTCCATTATTTATAAAAGGAAAATTATAAATAATTATAAAAATAACAAAATTACCTTTGTATTAATTGATTATTACAAAGCTAATGTTTTTTATATATTTTAAAACAATATTACTTACAAACCCTACGAAATCCCATGAAATACCAACCACCCCCGTGGGATTTCAAAATCTTATGTTTGTGGGATTTCAATTCAAATCCAGGCAATCCTTCAAACCAAACATGGGACTGGGATGGAATTCAATTTCAAATCCAATCCAATCCAATCCTACAAGCCAAATGGGACCTTAGAGAATTTAGGCGTTTGTTTGAGTGAACTGCATTACTGAGGTTCAGTGAACTGCAATGTATCCTATTTTTAACTATGTAAAAGTCTGTGGAAGGACAATAACAATTTTATGCAGTGCAATTTCAGATGCTTCAAAGTTAACACACACGCACACACACACATGTATATATATATTCCTCCCCAATTACACATTTCTTCTTTTTTTAGTCGTGTGCTGATGCATGTTGTAAAATAAGTCGATATCCCAATTACCCATTTGTTTCTACCTTCTCTTTTCAGGTTTTAATGCTGCAGTTGTCCAATATATTTCAGTTATTTTGATTTGATTTTCCTCTACTGTCTGGCTTCTTGTTTTCAGGTTTCAATGCAGCAGTAGCTGGTTGTTTCTTTGCCATTGAGACTGTGTTAAGGCCTCAATGTGCTGAAAACTCCCCTCCTTTCACAACTGCAATGATAATATTGGCATCAGTTATTTCATCAACTGTGTCAAGTGTTATACTTGGAGAAAAGCAGGCTTTCACAGTGCCATCGTATGATTTGAAATCTGCTGCTGGTATTTTGTCTCATTCTAGTTCAATTAACTGTTGCTGTAAAGAACATGCATGTGATATAAAATCTGCAACCGGTATCTTAAGGCATCTCCAGTGGGTGGGTCTTGGACCGGTACATTGCCACATCAGCTTGGAAAAAATCAGTTTATACCCGTGTGAGACAAAAAAGAACCGTGGACCGGTTCCACCACCACTTTTTGTGGGCCCCAAAGCCATTTTAACAAATGAATCACCCACTCTCTTTTATTATAATTTTTAACTATAAATCATGGACCGGTTCATGATGAGGGGTAGAAGGTTTATAAAATGTGTAGGAAAGAGAAATATAATATGGTAGAGTCATGAACCTGTAAACAAAATAAGGTTTTCGCATGTTTATGATATCTTTAAATTTTTTTATTATATATATAAAATAAATACTCATGCACACTCCTCACCTTTGGTGAGGTTTAAACCATTTGTGCTATACCGTAAAATACTACTGTAAAATCCCACATCGATTGGAAAGGGGAACGAAGGTTTCTTTATAAGGGACTGGATACCTCCTCTTTCAGATGCGTTTTAAAACCGTGAGTCCAGATGTGGATAAAACGGACAATATCTGGTACGGTTAGCCTGGGATGTTACAATGGTATTAGAGCCGGGAACCGGATTGGTGTGCCACTGGGCTCTTAAGGGGGGTGGATTGTAAGATCCCACATCGGTTGGAGAGGAGAACGAAGGTTTCCTTATAAGGGACTTGATACCTCTTCTATCAGGTATGTTTTAAAACTGTGAGTCCAGGTGTGGTTAAATTGAACAACATTTGGTACGGTTAGCTTGGGATGTTACAACAAATGGTCCGAAGACCCTTTGATATATCTATCTACTCTTGATGTGGAAGGAATTTTGTCTAATACTTCCATCATATCTTTCTTGCAGAACTACCTCTCTACTTGATCTTGGGAATGCTATGTGGTGTGGTTAGTGTGCTATTTACTCGCTTAGTAGCCTGGTTCAACAGCGCATTTGCATATATCGAAGAAACGTTTGGACTTCCTGCTATTGTTTCTCCGGCATTAGGTGGTCTAGGAGCAGGGTTGATAGCTCTAAAATATCCTGGAATTCTTTACTGGGGATTCACTAACATTGACGAAATTTTGCATACCGGGAAGACAGCTTCAGCACCCGGAATCTGGCTATTAGCGCAGTTAGCTGCCGCAAAAGTTGTAGCTACGGCTCTTTGCAAAGGTTCAGGGCTTGTTGGTGGTCTGTATGCACCAAGTTTGATGATAGGTGCTGCAGTTGGTGCCGTTTTTGGAGGTTCAGCAGGGAAATTAATTAATTCAGCCATATCAGGAAATGCTGCTATTGCTCAGCCACAGGCATATGCATTAGTAATGCTTTTCCCTTCCTACTTCTATATGTTATTTTTAGAGTTGATCATTTGTGGGCTTGGGCCGGGACTAACCTATTCTTCTTGTCCAATAGGCCTAATATGGCAAACCCAAGCCCTTCTTTTACGGGTTTGAACTGTACCCGCCCTATGAACGGGCTGGGCTTGCCCATGGTCTTACGGGCCTAAACGTCTTTTTATATTTTTAAGAAAACAAAACTTATATAAAATCAGAAGTTATGGAGATAATTTAGAAAAAAATAGTTTCACAAAATATGGAGTATCGACAAAGCAAATGACCAAATGAGATAATAAGGAATTGATCAACTGAGGTAATTATGTTTTTACTTTTTCGATTTTTAGAGTGTTTTTACCATGAGTCATAATTAACTTGGAATTGATAAATATCGAGAACTAAAATTTTCAATATTGTTTGTAAATTTTAATTATAGAAGTTAATTATTATAAAAATATTAACGGACCGGATGGGCCTGCCCATGCCCGTCCATTAATTTTAACAAGTCAGTCTAGGCCCATTTCTTGGATAATGGAAATCCAAGCCTGCTTTTCTAGCGGGCTGGCCTGCCCGTGAACAACTCTAGTTATTTTCTAACTAATTTTAACTTAATTACCAAATTCATAGCTACTAATTCTGAGTTCATCTTACACTACAGGTTGGAATGGCTGCTACCTTGGCTTCTGTTTGTTCTGTGCCCTTGACTTCAGTTCTGCTTCTGTTTGAGCTGACAAAGGATTATAGAATATTGCTTCCTCTTATGGTAAACTTTTGTCTGACAGCTCGTGAAATATGATCGTTAACAATTTTGCATTTTAGTCAAATAAGAGTGTCTAACAGATTCACTATAATATCTCCAAAATGGATAAGCAAATTAAAATCTCCAAAATACTTTTATCCATCTCCAACAGTTTCTCCATTTTGGAGATTTCAACATAAATTATATTATTAACATATTCAATAGATATAATATCCGTAGAAACTTTCAAATAAACTAAAATGAATTATAGTGCATTCAACTTCAGACGAAGGATCTTATGAGAATAAGAGTTAAAGGTGAGAAGCGTAGGAAGGGATTTGGACCCTTGATCACTTTTAATCCCTAAACAACCCATTAATTGTGCTTTAGAAGGGAATTGATCTAGTGTATCTCATTAGTGTTGATCTAGTGGTTCTCTTTAATTAGGATTGATCCAAGGGTGGAGATCCCTTCTTACCCTTCTCAACGCAACTTCCATTCTCACCGGAATCCAACCCTTCAACTTCATTGATGGAAACAATAAAAAAATATTTCTCTCCAGTTTTCAATTTTGGAGAGTTCTCCAATTTTGGGGACTTTTATCCTCTCTCTCCTACTTTTTTCTTTTGGAGAAAGCTTTGGAGGATCTGTTGGGGCAAAAAAAAAAGTTAAAAACTCCAAAATCTCCATTTTCTTCATTTTGGAGAATCTGTTGGAGATGCGCCGTGGTCTCAAATTTGGGGAGAAAGAAAGAAAAGAAATGTAAGAATAAGTATTCAATTATTTGTATTCTCAAGAGGGAAGGGAAAGGATCATAAAGAAAATAATTTTTCATGTTTTTGTTCTGGAGAGAAAGCAAAGGAAAGATGTGAACTAATATATCCTTTGAAATGAAAGGCTGGGTAGTTTTGTAATTTTAATAATCTTTTTAAGGGGTTTTAATTTCTTTCCTTTCCTTTCCTCCATATTTGGGAGGAAACTTATCATTATTTTCCTTCCGTTTCCCTTCCTTCCTCTCTTAAAAATGTTTCAGGAACACTAGGTTTTTTACTTTCCTCCCCCTTTTTCTCCCTTTTCTTCATAATAAAGGTTTCGAGAGCACTTGTTGCTGTAGAATAGGGTTTCAACTATTACATTACGTATAATCTTGCCTTTATATATTGGTTTTGAGACATGATGCCTGTACAGTTGTCCCACCATAGAACCCTGACGATTTCAGCCTCGTGATTGCCATACATTATAGGCTTTCTATACCCAACAGCAGTGGGGGACTTGTGCCTGTGCCTTAAGGGGCCGTTTACTGAACACTTGCCTTGGTAAGCGCTTACTATTTAAATTACCTTACTTGGTGAACATAAGAATGACCGAGATCTTACTTGTTAAGAGGGAAGACAATGATCGAGAGTCGTACCTGGTAAGTGAGAATGATGACTTACTCAGTAAGCACTTGACGATTTAGAATGTTACATGATAAGGTTAGTGAGAGTGATGCCTCTTGCCAATAAGCGAGTTACCGGGTAAGCGTTTGGTAAGCGGCCCCTTAGTTTCTCATAAATCATACTGATATCTGAATATATAAGTTTTGGCATCTGGTTTGGGGAGTTCAATTGATTCCTTTTTTTGTCTTAAATTTTGTAATCAGGGAGCTGTTGGATTGGCAATATGGGTGCCATCCGTAGCGAACCAATCTAAGGAGGCTGAGGGATCTGATACAAGGAGTTCATCAAGAGGTTATTCCTTTCTTTCACCAATTGATGACAAAACTGACGATTGGAGACAAAATGGCGAAGATGATTTGGAACTTTGCATAATGGGACCTGGTGATAGCCATGAAGCAATTGATGAGGATATTATTCTCGAGGATTTGAAGGTACTTAAAAGTTTTGATTATATATGGAACAAGTTCCAATGTGACGGAATTCTCACCAATATTTGTCGATAATGACTGACGTTTAATGTAACTCTATGTAATTAGGTTTCTCAGGCTATGACAAACAGCTATCCGAAAGTCCTATTATCATCAACTGTTAACGAGGCTGTAAAAAGCATGAACGATGGCCAACAAAGTTGTGTGCTTGTTGTTGATCATGAAGATCACTTAGAAGGGATTCTGACCTATGGTGACGTTAAAAGGGGCATCCTTAGGACCCCTAATGGATCCTCCGACAGTGGTTCATCAACTTCAGATGTATGTTAAATGCTCGTCAAAGTGATAATATGCTCTTTAAGGGTTCGTTTGGCACAGGGGACATTACAAAACAAAAAGGTTTTGTCCCATGTTTTGTGCGAAAGCTGAAAACTAGGGGAAATTGTACAAAATAGCCAATTTGATCCCCCTCACTTTATAGCCACCTTTTCAGCTTATTGACTGAAATAGCCAAGATTATGCAAGTGGCACTTATGCAACTTGTGTAACCCACTTTTTTTTAATATGCTATTCAGGAAAAGTAAACATTACACAAGTTGCATAGTAAGTGGTACTTGCATAATGTCTACGTGGACAATATATGTGGCACACACTCCTCAAGTAGCACTTATGCAAGTCTACTTTTTTAGAATATTATATTGAAAAAAGTGAGTTGCGCTAGTTGCGTAAGCGCCACTTGCGTAACCTCGGCTATTTCAGTCAATAAGTTGAAAATGTGGCTATAAAGTGAAGGGGGGTCAGATCGGCTATTTTGGACGATTTCCTAAGAACGAGACTAGGACGGGATAGGACTGAGTGAGACAAACACCTTTTTTCTGTCACATCAAAATAGGTGGAAGACGAATCAGAGAGATGGGACAAGTTTGGTAAAGTACTAAGCTACCCTTATAAAATTAAAAGCTTCCACAATTTTTTTCCCATTTTCCTCACTCTTACCCCACCAATCCTGTTTAGTCCTGTCCAGTCCGCGTGCCGCAGATGCATGCATGCACACATCCATGACCTTCTATAACATGATCAAACTGAACTCTTTGCAGTTAAGTGAGTATTTGGTTTCTTCCATCTGCACTCGAGGGATAAACTATCGTGGAAGAAAGCGTGGACTTCTAACTTGTTATCCCGATACAGATTTGGCAATTGCTAAAAAACTAATGGAGGCCAAAGAAATTAAGCAATTGCCTGTGGTACAGCATGTTGTCGATTTCCAAGAAGAAAGAAAGCGAAGGGTTGTTGCCATTCTCTATTACCATTCGATCTGGAGCTGTCTCAGGTTACGACTAAACTCTCTTATGTTCTAATTTTCTATATTTAAAGCTCGGTTCTAGAACTCCTGCAGCAGCGACCTGACCGTTTACTAGTGTCGTGTTTATTTGAAAGGAAAAGGCCAAATGGGTTGTTGAAATGTGACATGTTCTTTAAGACAACCCATATACTTGAATTCAATTGATTACTATCATCTTCTCTATTTGAGGAAAAGGCAGCAACCCCAACCCCGACTGGCCCCATATGGAACCCTCCCCCTAGGAACCACATGTGAGGAAGCAGGGGGGGCTATTAGGAGCTTACCGGGCTTCCTTGCACCCCCTCACTCGATTATTGCAAGAGAACAAAATTAGCCATCTGAAAGGTGCACTCGCTTTATTGTGAGGGGTGCCCCTAAATATTTTGAAAGTAAATTTTAAATAGAAATTGAACACAGGTGGGATGGTTGGATTACCGCTCTATATATGCTTTATATATAAGAGGTCACGAGCTCGAATCTTTCAGGTGAAAGTTTTGAGGGTAACTTGTCGGTTTTCTTGGTCCATTTTTGCTTCGATTTTTTGTTGGTTTTCTTGGTCATTTTGTGGCCACAATTTTATTAGAAAAAGATTCTAAAAGTCGTAAAATCAACACTGGTTCAGAGAGGAGCTAAATCGCCGGGGAACATGGAGGACCGAAGACCATATTGAAGAGAAGAGTTGCAATGGGCAGTGATTGGATCATTAGAATGACAAAAGGGTATGGTTTTTATTCCCTTTCCAGTTTTGAAGATGGTTTAGATGGTGTTCAAATGCAGGTGGTGTTATACTTCTGTTATATACCTATAAAACCCCCATTTTTCAAGGGAAATTTACCAAAATAGCCAATTTCCTCAAAACCAAATCCATTTTTTAGCCACTTTTGGCCTCGAATTCCCATTTTAGCCAAATTTTACGTGAGAAAAATGGGAATCTTTACATAAATTTGCATCATTTTTCTGATCTGAAAACAGGCTTTACGTAAATGTGCAAGTGTAAACTCTGGCTAAAATGAGAATTTGATTGAAAAAAATGGCTAAAAAGTGAAATTGATTGGGGAGACTGGTATTTTGGTCAATTTCCCATTTTTCTAACCATAGAATTAGGAAAACACATATGCTTGTTTTTTTATGTATTACAACTTACATTTAGAAGAGGGGTGTTGTTAGCTTTGATAAACAATAACAATATCTTTTATTTATTTGCAGAAAGAAAAAGAGAATATGATTAATTTGATAAGTAACGATAAGGTTGTTAACGATTTGGCAAATATCGTGTTTCAAATTTGATAGAAGAAACATTTACGTATCGTGTTAGTTACGTTTCATGACAAAATGCTTATGAAATTATGTGTATAGTCGTATTATCTTACAAGGAAAATTAAAAATTCAAAGCCTCACATAAAACAAATTCCGATTTAAACAATTTGAAAATAAATTAATTTGATACCGGTTAGATGGACAACTGGATGGTCATCGAATGATTAATTGGGTATTGATCGGTTCGGTTCAGTTTGGTTTTGGTATGTTTTAGACTGCCATCCGAGAACTGACCGATTCAAATTGGATGTTGAAATTTTCAATCTGATCCGATCCAATTACAATCGGATATCCAATTATGTTCGGTCGGTTTTAATTGGATCAATTGATTTTCTACACACCCCTAGTTTTAAACGATATATAAGACGATATTGATTTATCATTTTTTTAGTAGAAGCATAAGTAACATGAAAAACAATCAAATTTCGTAAGAGACCCATAAGCTTCATATTTATTTTTCCAATCAATTTTTGTATTATTCCCTGGAAGAAATCATCATAGCTAAAACATAAATATATAGAGAGAGAATTGGGACATGTGAGATCAGTTTTATTTTTGTGAAACTTGTGAGATCATTTTTTTACATTTGAAACTTCACAGCAAAAACTGTGAAGGTAACCTTCACAGTGTTTTTGCTGTGAAGGTTCAAGTTTTTTTTTTTTATCTTCACAACATTTTGTTGTGAAGTTTCAAGTATAAAAAAGTGGTCTCACGTGTCTCGGGAAAACAAGTTGGTCTCACGTGAACCCAACCGTATATATATATATATATATATATTATTGAGAAGTCTCGTGGCAATTTTGTGATTATGAATGTTCATATTGTAGATCGAATCAAAAGGTTGAGAATTGGTCTTATGGGTCTCACGAAAAACCTTTGGTCTCATATATATATATATATACACACACACACATATATATATATATACATATATATATATATATGCAAATTGAGAAAATTAACTGAATATGGATAAGTTGTACCAAATGGTTGATAATGAAATTTTTTTTATCACTAGACTAGAGAAAACAACACATTCAAGGTTAGAAGAATATTATGTGTATATATGTGTGTGTGTAACAATTCGTCTCACATGGATTGAATGTGAGAATTGTTAGATCCTTGTAAGTCTCAAGTAATGGCAACCAATAGTTTCCACCATGGTTTTAAGTTGGATTCGAAATTATTGAGCTAGTCCGTTACTTTGGGCATTGGGGGTGTTACAAATGGTATCAGAGCTGATCCTTATATCGTAGAATGGTGGGGCAAACATTATCGGGTATGATGAGTCCTCGAGTGGTGGTATTTATGACATCTTAGACAAATCCCACATTGCCGATGACAAAGAGAAAGTTCTGGACAGGCCTGACGAGGACTCAGGATTTTAAGTGGGGGAGTTTGTAATAACTCGTTATATATATATATATATATATATATATACACACACACACATGCATACATAGAGGAGTTTTACTTTGCAAAGCATATTATTTGTACAAACCATACAAATCTCATTCAACCTATCATAATTTTTCATTTTGTTCATTTTTTTTGTAATTACGAAAGGTTGATTAGTCATTTTTATTATGGAGAATGTTAATCATGGATACCATCATCTTCATTATATTAATTTTAGAGAAATACATGAAACAGTTTCATTAAAATTTCATAAGTATTATATGAAACAATTTTATAACTATATATGAAACAACTTTATCAAAAAAAAAAAAAATATTGTATGAAACAATTTCATAAGATTAAATAATTTTATGAAAAAATTCCATTAGATTAAACAATGAAATCGACGGATGAAGGTGATTTGCACGGTTTGTATAAATATGAGTGGTTTGCATTTGATCGTGTGGCTCTCTCTCTATCTCTCTCTTGCGCTCACTCGCTCTCTCTCTCTCTCTCTCTATATATATATATATATATATATATATACAAATTGAGAAAATTAATTGAATACGATATTATAAAACTAATTATATATAAAAGATCGAGTATCTCACAAGTTTTTGGATTCAAGTATTGTGTAGCTCGACTTGACTCGTTAATATGTCGAGTCGAGTATTGACCGAGTCGATTTCGAGTAACTCGCAAGTTATCTCGTATCATTTACACACCCAACACACCACGCCTCATGCCATTTGATATAAGTAAAAAGAATATCTATATTATATTATAAAGCATTTGACAAAAACTCTTAAATATCATTTTTTATGCATGAAGTATTGTTTATTGATGCTTATTACTTAAAAATTGAATATTACAAGTAAATTTTGTGTAAATACAACTTATTAAAGTTTTATGTTTGAATTCGTATAACTAATTGCAGATAAACATAATCAAATAAAAGATAAACATCTCATTTAAAATATAAAATATAATTAGGATAATCGTTGACTTCTAACAAAATACTTGATTATTATCTTTATAAAAAAAATACTATTAAATCAAAATAAAAAATGATTTAAAGAAGTACACAGAAAAGGAGAAATTTTAAATAGTTAGTCAACTAATATCAATATTTTTTTTTTAAATTTTTATGATATCTTCATATTTATATTTTATTTAAAATAAAAACATTTATCGTTTTCTCAAAACCATATCACACCGTATTATAACATCGACTGAGACAAAAAAACAAAACATTAAAATTGAAATGTATCTCGCTGCATTGTACGATTACCCTTCTAGTAAACTAAAATAGATATTTATTTATTTTAAAAACAAGTATTTAGATTTTCAAAATATTACTAAAATATTAATTTTAAAACGTTGACTTGTCAACGTAATTATATATGATTCGTACCAGAAAATTTCCATAACTCCGTCACTTTGGTTTTCTAGAGATTTCCTTTTACTCCGACACCGGCAGCCGGCGAAAGTTTACACCGGAGCCCGGCAGACCGGTAAATCTACACTTCTGCATACAAATTGGAGAAGGTAAGACTTCTATTGACTTTTTTAGCCGGAAAATCGGTTAGCATTTTCCCCAAACAAAGTTTGCGTATCAAGCAATCGATTTAATGTGCGAGATCCGAAGATTGAGGGATCAAATCAGAGGTGTTGGTGAAACAGCAATGGCGGAATTTTGGGATAGTATTTTGTATGTGTAAGTTAGGGTGTAAAAAGGATGTCTGGAGGCGATCACAATGATCACGCTGTGCAGTTGCGATCGAGTTCTTCGTCTTCAGGTGACGATTTGGAAGGCCAAGTTTCATCTGTAAGAAGTAGTAAAGGCATTAAGGATCTGTGGAAAAAGTTGGATCGACGGTTTTCTGGTCGACGTCTTAGTATCAAGCGGCGGTTGCCTAAGGGAAACCGGTCAGATTTCGATTATGCGACCGCTAGCCGTAGTGGAGGCGGTGGCGTCGTTGCTGGTGGTGATGAGACCCTTGGAGATGGTGCTCCTCCCGAATGGGCGCTGCTGCTTATTGGATGTCTTCTTGGCTTGGCTACCGGTCTCTGTGTCGCTGCCTTTAATCGTGGGGTTAGTTGAAATTTTCTCCTTGCTTTGTTGAATTAATATACTCCATGGAACTTAATTTTGGTCTAGGCCTTTCGAAGTCTTTTTTATCTGAGAAACGATACCAAGAACCTTTCTGTTTCCTTGAAGAGCAAACATATGCAAGTCTGATATGGCTTTTGCTCAACACCATCACTATCTAACATCAGTGTGGCAATATTCTCAAATACTACGAAAACCCCCACATTAAGTTGATATTCAAAATTTATCTGGTTGCCTCAAAATATATATCCTTTTTACCCAAGGGTAATGCTATTATCCTCCTAATTAACACTTGGCAAATGAGCAAGTAGTAATATCAGGAACGAAATGAAGAAGGAAAAAATGTCTATGAGAAACAGCTTTTATCGTTAGACTTACTGTTTCTGCTTGAGCACAACCAACAGTCTTGAGTAGAGGACAAATAGATCATTATGGTACTTGCTTTTCACGTATTAAGAAGTCTGAGTGGGAAATTAAAATACAAATTTTTGCACCAGAGAAGCAGGTTCTTTATGTGGAGGAGGGGTGTTTGTGGATAATGTTACAGGCTGAATGCACTGATTTGTCAATGGTACTTCGCTAAATAGCCTATTCAAAAATAGGAGAGATTACAGTGCCAAATTCTCTTTATACACATCATATAAATTTGGTATGCCATGTAATTCTCTTCATGCGCTTGCCTTTATTACATATAAGCTTTAAAACAGGCTACTTGAGTTGTAGCATGGTCCGGTTTCTGTAGCACCTACAATTGTGTTAGGTTTAGGGCTTGTAGTTATTTAGTTTAGAGTTGGTTGGCTATTCTGAATTAAAGATTTGTTACTCGAATGATATCTTTGGACCTATATGATTTCATAGCTCTAGGTTACAATTACCTAAAGCCAACCTTTAGGGTGCGTTTGGTACATTGGATAGGACAATAGAAAAGGTATCACTGTTCGACGTTTGACACGACTTTTATGTGGAACAGACAGGAACAAAGTGGAACGAAGGTGGAACATGCTTACATTTTATCGATATAACTTCAAATAAAACCTAATTCTCTTCTTAAAATCAAATATGCCTTCCTCGTTACATTTTATTCATTCTTCAAATTTTATTTATCGTATTTTATGCTTTTAAAACTTTCACTTTACTGTTCTCAAAATATTATTTTTTATACGGTTTCTGTATTTTGATTAATTTATATAATATATGAAATATTAATAATAATAAAATAATATAGAAAAGGTATAATTGACGAAAACATTTATGATATATTTTGTTAATAAAATATTTAAATTATTATAATTTGATAAATTACATAATTAATCAAAATGTATAAAATATTTAAGCAACCCATTAGGGGTAAATTAGTCATTTTATCTGTTCTGTCATGTCCAGTTTTGTCTTACCAACGCTGAACACTTGTTCTGTTCCGACTCTTCTAAGACCCATCTAAGTCGTATCTATGATTTAAATTTCTTCCATCCTTCTTGTCTTGTTTCCAGAATGTCCAAGGTTATATTAGGTAGTGTCCATAAATCTCATAATAGGTCCCCAAAGATTCATGCCTATTGTGTCTGCTTGACCTTTTCTAAGCGGAGCCAGAATAAAGCGCCCATAAAAAAGACACTGTCTGCTGCTGATAAAGCAGAAGATATTTTAGACATTTGCATTTTAACAGCTCAAGACCAGAGTTAATCTTTCGAAAATATTCACAATTCTAGTGACTGAGTTGGATTCTTGAAAGTTCAGGAACTGTTTTGAAATTACTAATTTACTGTATACATTAGGATTGTCATCTCTAGTTTTGTGTTCAGTTTAGAATTCCATTCAGCTGTCATTTCCCTTGTCCACTTCAACTGTTGTTTTTCCTCGTTAAGATTTCTTTTTGGGACGAGAATAGGTAGTCACAAGGAGTAGTGAAATTAGCAATGGAAGCCATAAAGACCACATTTTGCTACGACAACGTACTTCTAGTGTCATCCTGTTTTGCCTACTGACGCATGTTTTCAGTTTAGTTGGTATCTTTATTTTGCATGCTCAGTCTCCATTTTGATTGTCAAGTTGCGAGGTAACTAACCTGTCATCCTACTTTAGGAATTCTGGAGATAGAAGTGTGACTCCAAAGCCTTTTTTTACCTTTATATGATTTATTATCAGATAAAGCTTTGAATCCTAATCATTAGTTTGTTAGTTTTCAAGGGAAGAGTTTGCCTAATGTTGAGGGATCTCAAATGATTAATAATATGTGCTAGGTTTTGAATCTTGTAAACCAAAAGGATGACGCCGGTGAGCTATTGCCTCAGCCTATCATTAGCAGCTAAATACACTCAGAGTCATGGTAGATTAGAGATGTTCAAATGGTCTGAAGCCCAAGACTGGACCGGAAGCGGTTAAGAAAATCCCGGTCAGATGATGACCGGTTACTCTAAGACCAGTTAAGTTTTTTAGAACGGAGGTAACAGGTCCCGGTTTTGAACATCTGTATGATCACCATCCTGATCCATGAATGTCGGGGTGCTAAACATGTAACTGTGCTGCTATATCGTGGTTTATTGATTTTCAGATTGCCTGACAGCAAGGTACTCAATACAGGTGCATGTAATACATGAATGGTCTTGGGCTGGTACCCCTAATGAAGGTGCTGCTTGGCTACGTTTACAGAGGCTGGGTGACACTTGGCATCGGATACTTCTAATACCTGTCACTGGAGGAGTCATCGTTGGGGTGTTGCATGGGTTACTTGAAATATTACACCAGATAAAACAGTCAAATCCTGGACATGATTTTAACCTGCTTTCTGGAGTCTTTCCAACCGTGAAGGCTATCCAAGCTGCTGTAACCTTAGGTACTGGCTGTTCTTTGGGTCCTGAAGGACCTAGTGTAGATATCGGGAAATCATGTGCCAATGGATTCTCATTAATGATGGAAAATAACAAGGAACGCAGGATAGCTCTTGTTGCAGCTGGTGCAGCTGCTGGCATATCTTCAGGTTTTCAGCCCTTCTCACTTGATCTAGTGTGCACTGAAAATTACTGTGTTTGGTTTAATATTTTTGCAGCTACTGATACTCCCATCTTCTTGTAAGAAGGAACTTGTTAGGAGCTGTTTGGTTTGATGGAAAGATTTTGTGGGATTTGGATTTTGTGAAAGGATTTGGAATCGAAGGGATTTGGATATGGAAGAATTTTGAGATCTTTGGTGTGTAGGATTTGGATTGGAATTGAACTCCATTCTTTATATTTAATTTATAAAAGGACAATTATAAAAATGGAATTACCTTTATATTAATTGATTATTACAAAGCTAATGTTTTAATATATTTTAAAACAGTATTACTTACAAACCCTACGAAATCCCATGAAAATACCAACCATCCCCGTGGGATTTCAAAATCTTATGTTTGTTGGATTTCAATGAAATCCCGGGCTTTCAAATCCAGGAAATCCTTCAAACCAAACATGGGATTCAAATGGAATTCCATTCCAAATCCAATCCAATCCTACAAACCAATCGGAACCTTAGAGAATTTAGGTGTTTAAGTGAACTGTATTACTGAGGTTCAGTAAACTGCAATGTATCCTATTTTTAACTATGTAAAAGTCTGTGCAAGGACAATAACAATTTTATGCAGTGCAATTTCAGATGCTTCAAAGTTAACACACACGCACACGCACACGCACATGTATATATATAATCCCTCCCAAGTTACACATTTCTTCTTTTTCTAGTCATCTGCTGATACATGTAAAATAAGTCGATATCCCATTTACCCATTTGTTTCTACTTTCTCTTTTTCACGTTTTAATGCTGCAGTTGTCCAATATATTTCAATTATTTTGATTTGATTTTTCCTCTACTGTCTGGCTTCTTGTTTACAGGTTTCAATGCAGCAGTAGCTGGTTGTTTCTTTGCCATTGAGACTGTGTTAAGGCCTCAATTTGCTGAAAACTCCCCTCCTTTCACAACTGCAATGATAATATTGGCATCAGTCATTTCATCAACTGTATCAAGTGTTATACTTGGAGAAAAGCAGGCTTTCACAGTGCCGGAGTATGATTTGAAATCTGCTGCTGGTATTTGTCTCATTCTAGTTTAATTAACTGTTTCTGTAAAGAACATGTATGTGATATAAAATCTGCAGCCCGTATCTTAAGGCATCTCCAGTGGGTGGGTCTTGGACCGTGACATTGCCACATCAGCTCGGAAAACACCGGTATATACCCGTGTGAGACAAAAAAGAACTACGGATCGCTTCCACCACCACTTTTTGTGTTCCCAAAGCCATTTTAACAACTGAATTCACCCACTCATTTATTATAAACTTTAACTATCAGATGCGTCTTAAAACCGTGAGTCCAGGTGTGGATAAAGCGGACAATATTTGGTACGGTTAGCCTGGGATGTTACAATGGTAGCATAGCCGGAAACCGGATTGGTATGCCACTAGGCTCCTAAGGGGGATGGATTGTAAGATCCCACATCGGTTGGAGAGGAGAATGAAGGTTTCCTTATAAGGGACTGGATACCTCCTCTATCAGATACGTTTTAAAACTTGTAAGTCCAAGTGTGGATAAAGTGGACAATATCTGGTATGGTTAGCCTGGGATGTTACAACAACTGGGCAGAAGACCCTTTGATATATCTATCTACCCTTGATGTGGAAGAAATTGTCTGAATACTTGTGTCATATCTTTCTTGCAGAACTACCTCTCTACTTGATCTTGGGAATGCTATGTGGTGTGGTTAGTGTGCTATTTACTCGCTTAGTAGCTTGGTTCAACAACACATTTGCATATATCGAAGAAAGGTTTGGACTTCCTGCTATTGTTTCTCCAGCATTAGGTGGTCTAGGAGCAGGGTTGATAGCTCTAAAATATCCAGGAATTCTTTACTGGGGCTTCACTAATGTTGACGAAATTTTGCATACCGGGAAGACAGCTTCAGCACCCGGAATCTGGCTATTAGCGCAGTTAGCTGCCGCAAAAGTTGTGGCTACGGCTCTTTGCAAAGGTTCAGGGCTTGTTGGTGGTCTGTATGCACCAAGTTTGATGATAGGTGCTGCAGTTGGTGCCGTTTTTGGAGGTTCAGCAGGGAAATTAATTAATTCAGCCATATCAGGAAATGCTGCTATTGCTCAGCCGCAGGCATATGCATTAGTAATGCTTTTCCCTTCCTACTTCTATATGTTATTTTTAGAGTTGATCATTTGTGGGCTTGGGCCGGGCCTAACCTATTTTTCTTGTCCAATAGGCCTAATATGGCAAACCCAAGCCCTTCTTTTACGGGTTTGAAAACTTGCCTGTACCCGCCCTATTAACGGGCTGGGCTTGCCCTTGGTCTAACGGGCCTAAAAGTCTTTTTATATTTTTAAGAAAACAAAACTTATATATAATCACAAGTTATATAAAATAATTCAAAATACATAACAATTTCCAACTTAAAGTTAGACGTAAATACATTAAAATGTAGATAAATTAGAAAAAAATTGTTTTGCAAAATATGGAGCAAGGAAATGACCAAATGTAATTAGGAATTGATCAACTGAGGTAATTATGTTTTTACTTGATAGAATTTTAAAGAGTGTTATTATGATGAGGCATAATTAAGGGGCTGTTTGGCAGTTGCTGAATGATTTAGTGAAGAATAGTTAAGTGGTCAGAATGGTTAAGAGGGCCAGAATGGTTAAGTGCTGAATGAAACAAGGTTGTTTGGTAATTGTTATCTGAATAACAAAAAATTACCATTTTAACCCTCTGTATCAACATTATATTTGTCTTTTAACCCTGTTTAACACGACCATCCTTTGCACGCTAATCAGCCATAAAAGTTATGACTCTAGTGGCACAACTCCAATACATCATAGTCTTAGCCAACATATTGACAGGGACTAGTTTTGACAACTTTGTAATGTTTACAATTATCTGTAATTATTAGACATATCTATTCCTAATTTAGTGGTAGGATATACATAGGTTTCTTCCCCTATTTAAGGGGCTCCTGTTTATTGTATCGGCACAGAGAAAACAATATACCACAGAATCTTTTATGGTATCAGAGCTACGGTTCTAATTTTTTTTCCGATTTTCTTCCTAATTCACATCCTCCAGTGGCCGATCTTAATCTGCAACCTTTTTTTTTAGATTCTTCTACTCTATTATGTGTTTTATGACTTCGATTTGAAGGCTGTTTGTTAGGCTTCGGTTTCAATTTTGATTACAAAGCTGTTTGTTACGGCATCAATCGATAATTCGACTTCCAGGCTGTTTGTTAGGATAATTCGATTTTGATTACATAGTTCCTCAGATTTTGCATGTCATACATGCTAAGCTTTTGGAGATTAAACTGTAAATGGCGATGGTTTTACCTAATTGTTTAAATGCATGAACATACCAAGATAAAATGCTTATCAACAAACTTCAATCACTACTTTTAAAATAATGTGACARTGATACTCTAGTTATAGGATTGACATAGAACATGCAAAGTTACATCACAAGAAGAAGGACGACAGGTAGCGATTACAGAAACTTAACCCTAAAAGAACAGTCATTGATTATACTAAAAGATATTGAACCATAACAAACTGGGTAGTGAAATTAAGTAAAGAAGTGTTGGTTTGGGGGAAATTTTGAGCAAATAAACTGATGGAAATTTTGAGCAAATAAAATGTGGAAAATGGAAAATTTTAAGCAGGGAGACGAGACAGCAGCAACGGGGCTGTGGAAGGCGGAAGGGGACACAGCAGACCCCTAATGGCAGGCGACACAACAGCAACTAATGGCAGGCGACATCGATTGGAAGGAGGAAGGAGGAACAACGTGGGAGGCGTGGAGGAGCAGGCGGCTATTGAAGTTTGAGAGGGCAAAAATGGAAGAAGAGCCCTCTGAATCATTGAGGAGCGACCTAAACACCAAATCATTAAGAGGCTTTCGTAACCATTAAGAGGTTCTTTTTTTTGCCAAACAACTCATACCTCTTACCGATTAAGAGGTTTCCTCTTAATGTCACCATTAAGTGGCATCCAAACAACCCCTAAGTGGGAATTGATAAGTATCAAGAATTAAAATTTTCAATTTTTTTGTAAATTTTAATTATAAAAGTTGATTATTATAAAAATATTAATGGGCCGGATGGGCCCGCCCATGCGTGCCCATTAATTTTAACAAGTCAGTCTGGTCCCGTCCATTTCTTCGATAATGGTAATCCAAGCCCGCTTTTCTAGCACCCCGCCCCGCCCGTGAACAACTCTAGTTATTTTCTAACTAATTTTAACTTAATTACGAAATTCATAGCTACTAATTCTGACTTTATCTTACAATACAGGTTGGAATGGCTGCTACCTTGGCTTCTGTTTGCTCTGTGCCCTTGACTTCAGTTCTGCTTCTGTTTGAGCTGACAAAGGATTATAGAATCTTGCTTCCTCTTATGGTAAACTTTTGCCTGACAGCTCGTGAAATATGATTGTTAACAATTTAACGTTTTAGTCAAGTAAGAGTGTCTCTAACAGATTCACTATAATATCTCCAAAATGGAGAAGCAAATTAAAATCTCCAAAATATTTATATTCATCTCCTACAGTTTCTCTATTTTGGAGATTTCAACATAAATTATGCTATTAACAAATTCAATCGATATAATGTCCATAGAAACTTTCAAATAAACTTTATATGAATGATAGTGCATTCAACTTCAGATGAAGGATCGTGTGAGAGTAGGAGTTAAGGTGAGAAGTGTAAGAAGTAAGAAGGGATTTGGACCCTTGATCACTTTTAATCCCAAAACAACCCATGAGTTGTGCTTTAGAAGGGAATTGATCTAGTGTATCTCATTAGTGTTGATCTAGTGGTTCTCCTCAATTAGGATTGATCCAAGAGTGGAGATCCCTTCTTATCCTTCTCACCATAACTTCCATTCTCAGGAACCCAACCCTCCTTCTTCGTTGCTGGAAATAATAAAAATAATATTTCTCTTTTCAGCGTTTAATTTTGGAGAGTTCTCCAAATTTGGGGACTTTTATCCTCTCTCTCCTACTTTCTGCTTTTGGAGAAAGCTTTGGAGGACCTGTTGGCGCAAAAAAAAGGTTAAAAACTCCAAAATCTTCATTTTTTTCATGTTGGAGAATCTGTTGGAGATGCAGTGTGGTCTCAAATTTGGGGAGAAAGAAAGAAAAGAAATGTAAGGATAAGAATTTAATTATTTGTATTCTCAAGAGGGAAGGAAAGGAAAATAAAGAAAATAATTTTTCATGCTCTTGATCAGGAGAGGAAGGAAAGGAAAGACGTGCGAATATATCCTTTAAAATGAGAGATGGGTAGTTTTGTAATTTTAATAATCTTTTTAAGGGGTTTTAATATCTTTCCTTCCCTTTCCTCCCTATTTGGGAGGAAACTTATCATTATTTTTCTTCCGTTTCCCCTTCCTTTCTCTCTTATAGAAGTTTCGGGAACAGTAGGTTTTTTACTTTCCTTCGTAATAAAGGTTTCGAGAACTCTTGTTGCTGTAGAATAGGGTTTCAACATTGCCTTTATATATTGGTTTTGAGACACGATGCCTGTATAGTTGTCCCACCATAGAACCCTGACGATTTCAGCCTCATGATCGCCATAGATTATATGCTTTCTATACCCAACAGCAATGGGAGACTTGTGCTCGTGCCTTAGGGGCTGTTTACTGAACACTTACCTTGGTAAGCGATTACCAGTTCAATTACCTTACCGGGTGAACATAAGAACGACCGAGAATCTTACCTGTTAAGAGGGAAGGCAAGGATTGAGACTCGTACCTGGGACGTAAGGATGATGACTCTTACCTAGTAAGCACTTACCGAGTTTAAAACGCTTACCAACAATCCGTTTTGACGATTTAGAATGTTACATGATAAGGTAAGTGAGACTGATATCTCTTGCCAATAAGTGAGTTACCGGGTAAGCGTTTGGTAAGCGGCCCCTTAGTTTCTCATAAATCGTACTGATATCTGAATATATAAGTTTTGGCATCTGGTTTGGGGAGTTCAATTGATTCCTTTTTTTTGTCTTAAATTTTGTAATCAGGGAGCTGTTGGATTGGCAATATGGGTGCCATCCGTAGCGAACCAATCTAAGGAGGCCGAGGGATCTGATACAAGGAGTTCATCAAGAGGTTATTCCTTTCTTTCACCAATTGATGACAAAACTGACGATTGGAGACAAAATGGCGAAGATGATTTGGAACTTTGCATAATGGGACCTGGTGATAGCCATGAAGCAATTGATGAGGATATTATTCTCGAGGATTTGAAGGTACTTAAAAGTTTTGATTATATAGGGTGCGTTTTGGACACTGGACATGACAGAACAGAACAACGATCGTACTTTTATGTGGAACAAACAGGAACAAAGTGGAACAGGTGTGTTCCACCCCCACCCCCTCCCCATGGAAGAAGGTAGAATAGACCAATACTTTACCAATATAACCTCAAAAGAAAACTTAATTCTCATTTAAAACATCAAATACGCCTCCCTCTTTGCATTTTTTTCATGTTTTAAATTTTATTTATTGTATTTTATGCTCTTTAAACTTTCACTTTATTGTCCTTAAATATCATTTTTATACGGTCTTTATATTTTGCTTGATTTATGTAATTTATAAATGGTTTAATAAAAAAAAATATAGAAAAGGTATAAGATAAAAATTGGAAATTACATAAACTTTTTATTTTGATGTCATTTTATCGTCTTGAAAAAAAACTTTCTAATGATATATTTTGATGTCATTTTATATAAATTAATCAAAAGATATAAACAACTCAATAGGGGTAGATTGGTCATTTTATCTGTTTTGTCATATCCAATTCTGTCTAACCAAACGTTGAACTGACTGTGCTGCTGTCCTGTCCAGATCTGTCCAGCTGTCTGGATACCAAATGCACCATATAGTTCCAGTGTTATGGAATTCTCATCACATATTTATCGATAATGACTGGCGTTTAATGTAACTCTCTGTAATTAGGTTTCTCAGGCTATGTCAAACAGCTATCCGAAAGTCCTATTATCATCAACTGTTAATGAGGCTGTAAAAAGCATGAACGATGGCCAACAAAGTTGTGTGCTGGTTGTAGATCGTGAAGATCACTTGGAAGGGATTCTGACCTATGGTGACGTTAAAAGGGGCATTCTTAAGACCCCTAATGGATCCTCCGACAGTGGTTCATCAACTTCAGATGTATGTTAAACACTCGTCACAGTGATAATATGCTCTTTAAGGGTTTGTTTGGTACAGGGGACATTACAAAACAAAAAGGTTTTATCCCATGTTTGGTGGGAAAAACCGAAAACTAGGGGAAAATTGTCCCATGTTCCATGCAAGTAGCACTTATGCAACTTGTGAAATGTTTACTTTTCCTGAATAGCATATTAAAAAAAAGTGGGTTACACAAGTTGCGTAAGTGCCACTTGCGTAATCTCGGCTATTTCAATCAATAAATTGAAAAGGTTGGGGGGTCAGATCGGCTAGTTTGGACAATTTCCCAAGAACTAGACTGAGACCGGGTAGGACTGAGTGAGACAAACGCCTTTTTTCTGTCACATCAAAATAGGTGGAACAAGAACAATGGAGATGGGACAGGTTTGGTAAATTACTAAACCACCCTTGTCAAATTAAAACCCGAAAACCTTCCACAAATTATCTCCGTTTACCTCACTCTTACCCCACCAATCCTGTTTAGTCCCGTCCAGTCCGTGTGCCAAACGCAGATACATTCATGCACACATCCATTACCTTCTATAACATGATCAAACTGAACTCTTTGCAGTTAAGTGAGTATTTGGTCTCTTCCATCTGCACTCGAGGGATAAACTATCGTGGAAGAAAGCGTGGACTTCTAACTTGTTATCCCGATACAGATTTGGCAATTGCTAAAAAACTTATGGAGGCCAAAGAAATTAAGCAATTGCCTGTGGTACAGCATGTTGTCGATTTTCAAGAAGAAAGAAAGCGAAGGGTTGTTGCCATTCTCTATTACCATTCGATCTGGAGCTGTCTCAGGTTACGACTAGACTCTCTTATGTTCTAATTTTCTAGATTTAAAGCTCGGTTTTAGAACTCCTGCAGCAGCGGCCTGGCCGTTTACTAGTATCGTGTTTACTTGAAAGGAAAAGGCCAAACGGGTTGTTGAAATGGGTGACATGTTTTTCAAGACAACCCATATACTTGAATCCATTGATTGCTATCGTCTTCTCTGTTTGCGGAAAAGGTTGATTACCATCAACCCCAACCCTGACCGGCCCCATATGGAACACGCCCCCCTAGGAACCACATGTGAGGAAGCAGGGGCGAACCTATTAGGAGTTGAGCGGGCTTCCTTGCACCCTCTCGCTCGATTATTGCGAGAGAGAAGAATTAGCCATCTGAAAGGTGCACCCGCTTGATTGTGAGGGGTGCCCTTAAATATTTTGAAAGCAATATTTAAATAGAAATTGAACACGGGTGGGATGGTTGGATTACCGCTTTATATATGCTTTATATATAAGAGGTCACTGGTTCGAATCTTTCAGGTGAAATTTTTGATGGTAACTTGTCGGTTTTCTTGGTCCATTTTTGTTTTGATTTTAAATTATTGGTTTTCTTGGTTACTTCGTGGACACAATTTTATCAAAAAGAGATTCTAAAAGTCGTAAACGGACACTGGTGCAGAGAGGAGCTAAATCGCCGAGGCACACGGAGGACGGAAGACCATTTTGTAGAGAAGAGTTGCAATGGGTAGTGATGGGATCATTAGAATGACAAAAGGGTATGGTTTTTTTATGCCCTTCCAGTTTTGAAGGTGGTTTAGATGGTGTTCTAAGTGCAGGTGGTGTTATACTTTTGTTATATACCTTTAACACCCCCATTTTCCAAGGGAAATTTACCAAAACAGCCAATTTCCTCAACCAAATTCACTTTTTAGCCACTTTTGACATCGAATTCTCATTTTAGCCAAAGTTTACGCAAATGCGTAAGACCTCTTTTCAGATTAAAAGAAAGGAAGGAAAATGGGAATCTTTACGCACGTAAATTTGCATAAAGATTGCTTTACGCAAATGTGTAAAGCAGTTTTGTAAACTCTGGCTAAAGTGGGAATTTGATTGAAAAAATGGCTAAAAAGTGAAGTTGGTCGGGGAGATTGGTATTATAGCGAATTTCCCGTTTTTCAGACCGTAGAATAGGAAAACACATATGCTTGTTTTTTTATGTATTACAACTTACATTTAGAAGAAGGGTGTTTATTAGCTTTGGCAAACAATAACGATATCTTGTATTTATTTGCAGATAGATAAAGAGAATATGATTAATTCGATAAGTAACAATAAAGGTTGTTAACGATTTGGCAAATATCGTGTTTCGAATTTGATAGAAGAAACGTTTATGTATCGTGTTTCGAATTTGATAGAAGAAACGTTTATGTATCGTGTTAGTTATGTTTCGTGTCGAAATGCTTATGAAGTTACGTGTATAGTCGTATTATCTTACAAGCCCAATAGTTTGTTCAGACTTGTAAAGCGGTTTTCATGTATGAAACATTTGTGAAGATGTGTTTATAGAATGTTATACCATACGTGAAACGTTCCAAGACTCTTTTTTCACGTGTAAAACAGTCTTGAACATTTCACATAAGATACAATGCACTGTATTAACACTTCATTGTACTAACACCTCATTTTCAAACATGTTGTTTCATATGTGAAATATCACTTGAAAACTAGTTTGTAAGAATTATATAGTTTGTAAATGATTAAATGCATTGGCCAAAACTTTTGGCAGCATCATTAATTGGATTTATCAAATTGAGTAAATAAACAGTTATGAGCTGTTTGATTTGTTTTTCATCAAGTCTTGTATTAATCTTCTCTAGATAGATTGGAATGTTTTTGTTTGAGAGAGTTTTTTTTTTGTAGATGGAAGGAACGTGTTTTTTAATTGGGAGAAGTAAGTTTGGAAAAAAAGAAAGAAAAAACTTTGTTTTTTGCATAAAACTTTTTATATCATTAAGTCAGTGTCAAATAGTAATGTATAGCTGACTGAATAATATGTGAATTTCATTAAGCTGCAACCAAATAAGCTTGTCTATTTGATAATTTTGATAATCATAACTAAAATAAACCCGATTTTTAATCCAAACTTAAGATTAAAGTTTAAAAACAGGAGAGGGCTAGGTCTACATACAGGTCTTGGATCAATAAAACCCTCCTATTGCAAGGGAAATAATATCGGGATCAGTCTACTTGCCATAAATATACAGCAAATATTCATGTATACTTCTGATATATTTAATTTCTGGTATCACTGGACTAATGACTTTTTGAACAACTGTTTACCGTTTATATTTAAACAGTGTATAAAAACGATATTAATTTATCATTTTTCAAGCAAAAGGATAAGTAACATGAAAAACAATCAAATTTTGTAAGAAACCCACAAACTTCATATTTATTTTTCCAATCAAATTTTGTATTATGCCCTAAAAAATCATCCTAGTTAAAACATCAATATGTATATATAAATAAAGTTGAAACAGAGAGCACCTTTATTTTAGAAAAATACAGTAACACCTTTTTACTATAATCAATCTTATGTGATACTATAGTGCATCACATGTGATACTAAATACGCGGTCGACTTAAGTTGTGGGTCAAGTCACTCACATATCACCAAGTCCTTTCACATGTATTATTACATGTATTCTTACGTTTTTTATAAAATAACAGATGTTCTTATTTGAACCTCGACCTATATATAATATAGCTTCCAAAACATGAACATCTATAGTTATTGTACATGATTTTCGCTTTTAAAAAATCGAGCCAAAATGTTTATAATTTACAAGTACAACGTTTTTTAAGATTTTTTCAAATACATGATTACAAAAATAGGGTCAGATTCAAGGGAAAATCACAAAATTTGAAAAACTTAGAAACATCTGATAATCATTCATCTGCATTGTATGTTAATGTATATACAAGTAATTTATTTTGTATACATATGTAACAAGCACACATGCATTAAAACCAAAAAAACATCTCCAATTTTATATATACATATGTGCATAGCGTACAGATAAATAGTTATCCCCTGTTTCCAATTTTTTTGAGTTGTTCCCTTGAAAAGTAATTAACACAATTAATAAAGCTAACAAGTCAAACAAAAAGAACCAAAGTCCCAGGTTCCAAAGGTCAAACAAGGGTGGTGTTCGATTGGTTTGAGTTTGGCTCCAAAGATCAAAAGTATCAGGAAGTCTCAGGTTCAAATCCAAGGAGAAATAAAAATCCCTTTGTGGCCACGGAAGTTCAAATGCAGTGACTCCAGGCTATCTGCAAAGCAGATGGTCGCCCTGGGATTAGTCGGCTCGCATAACGAGTTGGATATCCAAGTTAATAAAAAATAATAATAATAATAATAATAATGCTAAAACTGGCATATAATTTTCAAGAAAACTAGCAAAAAAGAATTTGATGTATAGAGGATAAAACCTTCTCCCAATGTAGTTTCAGAATCTTGAAAATAAGTACTTAAAATCAAGAAAACCCCTAGAAGTTGTTAACAACAACAAAAAGGATAATATAAATATCAAGTTTAGATATTTCTACTCTTCCCAAAAAAACCTTAAAGAGTGAATCCATCATCTTGGCCAAACTTCACATCTGCGGCCCGAGCGGTAACCTGTTCATCATCTGATGGTACATCGGTGCACCGTTTAGACCCGGGTCCGACATGGGCTCCACCTTCGGTTCACCTTTTGGCAACACGAAACCCATTTCGTTCATTTGGCGAGGCTGTCCTAAGTAATGATGAACAGGGAGAACAGGCATTTTCCCATGGTTAGCCATAGCCATATGGGCTAGCCCACCTGGTCCTTGTTGGCTCATTGCGAAACCATAGCCATGGGTTGGAGTTGGACCCAGTTGCGGACCACCGGGTAAGCCAAAGGGAGGCCTATCGAACCTAGCCATGGTGTTTTGGATTCGAGATGGTTCGGGCATGTGAACCTGAGGGTGAATCGATAGAGCTTGTGCAGCCATGGTGTTGTTAGCGTGACTGCTGTTACGGGCAGCTGGGACATCGTGGTTGTGTTTCCCTTCGTAGGTTGTGATCACGGATTTGAGGTCGTGTGAAGCCCTTTCAACATGTTTCCTCACGGTGCAGCCGGTGCTCGTGCACTTGTAGTAACTCCTGTTCCAAGAAGTCCATCATTATTACAAGCACCACATCAAACCAAACCAAACGAACCTAGTACGTCCCACTCGAAAGTAGGGTCTGAAAGCAGACCCAGTATATTCCACTTGGTCTGAAAAGGGGGCCAAGTACATCCCACTCGAAAGTAGCGTCTGAAAAATGGACCTAGTATATCCTACTCGGAAGTAGGGTCTGAAAAATGGGATATAAGCAAACATGTTCTCTACCCCAAAAAGTAGAATCGTTCTCTATGAGAACCCATAAAATCTTTATTGCCACTACAATGAAATCAACTTTATACGGCGCCAAATATGTCTATTAGATATGTGGAACCCCCGGATCACTTTCCAAAAGAGCCCTTGAAGAGAAATGGAAGGTTCTAACATATATACAGGAGAAATGGTCCAAGTCTAGCCGATATGGGCTTCCAACACGCCCCCTCCAACAAAGGCTAGATAGACATGGATTGTCCCAGAGTGTCGAGAGGGGGCTAGCTAAAGTGTCCAGTTCCTAGAGTGATAGACCTTGGCTTTGATACCATATTAGAATATGTGGAACCCCAAAATCACTCTCCAAAAGAGCCCTTGAGGAGAAAAGAAAGGTTCCAACATATATAAAGAAGAAATAGTCCAAGTCTAGCCGATGTGTGACTCCAACAATATCTAAAGTTTGTACCTACTACACTTTTTATTAGCTAAATGACAATTCTACCCTTGATAATAGAGGGAGTAATGAATTTTTCTTATCACGATTAAGGGTAGAATTTTGGGAAGTGGGCACTTACTTTTGAAAATAGACACTTATTTTGGGACAAACTAAAATAGAAACATGGGCACTTATTTTGGGGGCACAGGGAGTAAATTATTTGGACCAAATATGTTCAAGGTGTTACAAATAAGTTGATAGAACGTTCTTTTAGCATTATAACAAGTTCTTTTAGGACATTTTTGTAAGAACATGTCTTATTCTTTTTATGACATTATTTGGAGAAAAAATGTCTTGTAAAAACGAGTGTTCTAATAAACTTGCTAGAGTGCCCAAATACGTCTTTTATCAACTTATTGTAAGACCACAATTGTTTGATTTTATAAACTTAAGACCTGTAAAATAGCCTATCAAGACATTTAGGACATGTTTGCTAGCAGCTTAATGTGCTTAATGAGATCACATCTTATTCGGTCAGCTATACATGACTGTTTGATAGTGGCTTAATGATATCGAAAGTGGCTTATTCAACAAGTTTTTAGGGGGGGATCTTTATACAAGTTTTTTCCAAACATGCCCCTCCCAATTAAAAAACACGCTCCTATCTATGAAAAAACACTCAGACAAACCTTCCCAATCTATAGTAATCCACACAGACAGCTTTATCCATACAAGACTTACTGAAAAATCAACCAAACACTGATTCACATAAAAGATTGAATAACGAACACAAAAGACAGAACAAAAGAATAACCTCGGATTTGGATTTCCTTTCACGACTTTCTGCCCATACTTGCGCCAGCGATACCCGTCATCAAGAATGTCCACCTCACTCGTAGTTTGCACAACAACTCTCGGCTCTCTAATCGCTCGGGTGGCCCCACTTACATCGGCTGCATAAGCTTCAACTTTTCTGGAAGATATCAAACAACAAATCAAAGTCATATCACGAAAAAAGAGTACAAAAGAAACATCATTTACAGAAGAAAAAAAAATAGCTAAAAAACCTTCTTTTCGACTCAGATTCATCTCCCTCGCCATCATAAGCCAATGATACACTGCCATGTGTCGCACGATCATCTTCTTCTTCATCATTCGAAAAAGTGGATGAACCATCCACAGCTTCACTAGATTCAAATTGACCATTTTGACCCTGCATAACCAACCCCGAAGATGTAACCTCAAGATTACTACTTTCTTGACTCCAATGGCCATTACCTTTTTGCATATTTGTTCCCCACGAAGGACCTCCATCGACACCGTTCCCACCTTGCTCATTTATCGCACTTTGCATATCACTTAACGCAATTGACGATCCAATGCCGGATCTCCGATTAGGAGCAAGTTTCGGATGATTGTGGGCCCCCTTGTAGATAATCTCGGTAATATGACCTTCGTGAGAACGCTCCACTTTCTTCTTCACGAGACAATTTGGATGAGTGCATTTGTAATAGCTTCGAGGATACTCACTACCCTTAACTTGTTTCTGTCCATATTTCCGCCAATTATATCCATCTTCGGATGAAGCACTTATAGCATTATTAGCATTATCTCCACTTATTCTTTGGTCAGCATCATCATCATCATGATCTTCAAGACGCTGCACGTTTCTTTCAGAATTGCCATTAAAAGATTCAAATGGAGTCAAGAAGTTGGCTTCGGGTTTCTTTTCAGTAGACGATCTTGGGAAGTCTGCACGAATATGGAGTGAAGATGTTTCATTTTGGGCCACTTCGATCTTTTGAGGTGGGAATTGTTTCTCGGGTTGAACTAAAGCTTCATTAGTTTGAAAAGATTGTGTAGACATGAAGGGTGGATTAACCTAAACGATCAGAAACGAAAACTCGTCAGCATTTAAAGAATCGAAAAAAGATACTGTATCTAACGAACATTTTTGCTTACATGATCTGGGAATGGTTTGAAGGCAAAAGATGAGTTATTTGGGTCCTCAAAGAAATTATCTTTATTCCTGTTAGAAGAGTCCAAAAACATCATGGAGCTTTTACCATTACCGTTGGGCGCAAATTGGAATTTCCCAGTTGTCGGAGATGGTTGAACCTACAAAAGACGAGTTGAGATCATTTGGCGTGATTAACAAATTCGGTTCAAAGATTTCATGATATAAAACAAAATTCAAGTCCAAGAAGGTTGAAAAACAAGAAAAAATGAACACAAGACCACAAAACCATAAAGGGTCGTTGCAATCTTTTTACAGGCCCTGTTACACATGTACCAAGACCATAGATCGACTAAACGAATAAAAGCCTAAAACTTTATGATTGGGCTAAAGCTAAAACATATATAAAAGCATCTCCAATGGAGGTTCTTATAAGAACCCACTTTTTGTACTTTTTCTTGCTACATCATTTCCAACTTACCAAATTAAAAGCCTAAATAAAACTTCACAAAGCATCTCCAATTTAAGAACTCACTTATTGTACTTTTGCTTGCCACCTCACCAAATTAAGAACCTACATAAACCGTCACAATGGTAGTTCTTATAAGAACCCTTTTTGTGGGTTCGATGTATTTTTTCAACATTAATAATAATTATGAAGTCAATAGAATATATATATATATATATATATATATATATATATATATATATATATAACAAAATAGTTGCTTCACACCAATTTCAAGGTAAGAACCAAGGTTCATGTACAAGAACTCAAAGGATGTGAGGGTCTTGTAAGAACTCTCTCCAATGGTGGTTCTTCTAAGAACCCACACTTTGCTCTTAATAGTTCTTATAGGAACCCCTTTTTGTGGGTCCCATGTATACATATCAATAAGTATATAGGATATAAAAACTAATTAAATGTCATTTCACACAAAGTTCAAGGTAAGAACCAAGGTGCTTGTACAATAACTCAAAAGTCAAAGGATGCGACTGACTTATGAAACTCTCTCTAATGGCGGTTCCTATAAGAACGTACACTTTTTGCAAATATTTTGGGAGGAAATTCACATAGATAGCCAAAGCCAATAGGTGGTTTCATTTTTTAGCCATTTTCTTACCCAATTTCACTTTTTAGACAATCCGTAAGCACAAGGCTTGCGCATATGCGTAATGTTTCTGAATTACACATATGGATACGGTTTCTGAATCCTTACGCATATGTGGAAGAATTCTTTTTTTTTTTTTTTGTCAAAAACCAATCCTTATGCATATGCTTAAGCCTTTTTTGTAAGGATTGGCTAAAAAATGAATCCAATCAGAAAATGGCTAAAAAGTAAGACCGCATTTGCTGATTGGCTATTTCCGTCAATTTCTTAATTTTGTGGGTCCTGTTCTATATCCCACATTGGTACACCCTGAAAGCATTCATTCTGCAATATAAACAAGTGAATCATATCTGTATTTCTAATTATGGAAACAAGGAGTTATAGTAAACTTACCAATGAATTCGACAAGAAAACAGGAGAATCTAGAAGAGAAGTTGGGCTGAGACCAGGAGGAATAGTCAAGTAAGGCGATCGAACTTGTTGATTTTGCAAAGAATCTGCAGGTTTGATGATATCAGTATTCAATCTAGGAGCATTATGACCAGCTCTAGCTGCCATCCGTTCAACAAGACCTGCCCTCGAGCTCATTCTTTGCTCACCAAATTCACCCTTTTTCGTTGCTTGATCAACGGTTAGTCCTCTTTGATTTCCGTCACCATTTTCAGACCCACCTTGCCTATCTGGTCCAGGAAAAGTAAACCCACTATCATTGTTGTTATCAGGCTTCGGAGGAGGCTCGGATACGGTTCTTGAACCAGAATCATCACCCAACATAGCCGCAAAGAAAGATCGTGGGCTAGAACTAGGAGGCATCCAATCTCCAATTATCCCACCATGGTCATCAAATCCACCCATCAAAAGCCAAAAGCTCCTTTCTTGATTATCAGCTAACAATTACTTCAACTAAAAACACATCATAAATTCAGTGTTCTGTGAGTTTTTAAGACTTCAAATTTATAGGAAACCGAAATCTAGAAATCTACATAAAAAGACCCAAAGAGTTAACCACAAGGGTTGTGGCGTCGTGGTTGAGGCCCTAAGGTGTGATGGAATATCACATATGCCCAGGGTTCTATTCCAGAAGAACACAACAATTGTAGCCACCGAGTTTATCAGTGTTCATTTCTTACAGTCACAATTTGCAAGGATTAGTCAAATACACAACAATTGTGGCCACTCAAGCTGATTTCTAGCGGTCACAATTTCACATACAATTGTCGCCATTGAGTTTATCAGGGCTGATTTCCGGCAGTCACAATTTGCCGGGATTAGTCCAATACATAACAATTGTGGCCAATGATCGTTCATCAAGGTTGATTTCTTGCGGTCACAATTTGCCAGAATCAGTACGTACCCTTCCCAATTAGGAAAAAAAACCCAGATAGCTATAGTAAAAATGCAGCTCATAAATCATAAGATTTCAGTCTTTAATGGCAAAAAAAGAACCCCCAAAACTCAAAACAGTGATGATAATTTCATGTACGAAGAAGTCGATTACAAAATAACAACAAATTGACCCAAGAATTTTCCACTTTTAGTAAAACAATCAACCAAAAATCATTCAAATAGTCCCCCCAAATGAAGTGGGTAGACCACACTTCCAGTCCTGATTCTAGAACAACAACAATAATAACGAAAAATTATACGAAATTAAAATATTGCTTCGAATTTGATGGGATAAAATTTAAAAAAATCCTCAATTGAGAGCAATTCGAATAAATGAGCTAATCGAGGAACAGACGAAGCCGTACAGGGGGTTTTACAAAATTAGGATCGAAAATCAATCGCATTTCAAACATTTCCCCCTTTTTCACGATTTCTCATAAATTACCCCCAATTTCGCAATCATGAACTAAAAAATCAAAATCTAAAAACGATCTATCTGCTAAAAATAAAAAAGGGTTCATTAAAATCAAAGATCTGAATAGGATTTCAAAATCCAACACAACAAATCCATCATTTCTTCGCAATCAACAATTGAAAACGTAACATAAACTAGAAATCGAAACAACCCCAATTGAGGAATTGATGAAAAAATGGAATTACGAACCTGATAACAAGACAGAAAGAGGAGACAGACAGTCAAGGGTAAGCAAGCTGCTGATGAACACAAAACGAAAGAGACCCTTGTATTCTCCTCCTCTGATTACTTCGATTCTCTGTGATTAACAGGTTTTCATTCGATTTAAAAGTAATTTCTTCACAGAAAAATTTGGTAATTTTGGGTTTCGATTTCCCACCTCACCTCACCACACCTCACCTCACCTCACCACCATCTCCCCTTTCTCTCTTCCAATTCACAAATCTTTATGCAGAAAAATATTCATAAATACATAAATAAATGTATGGTTTGTGAGGGTGGACCCGAAATGATTGGAATTTTAAGGGTCTACCAGAGACTGAAATTTTCTTTTTTTATTATTTTTTATTTAATTATTATTTCTTATTATCCAAAAATAAATACAACTTTTTGACTGTATATGATTTTTAAATAATTTCAATTTTATTATTAATTAATTGTTTTTTAAATAATTGTAATATTTAACCAATACATGTGTAAGAAATACTTCCCCTATTACATAAATATCCMCAAAAAACGCCTAGTTTTTTGTAAAAATAAATTTAAAATAATGGATATTTTAGTAATTTTACTATTTTATATAATATATATATATATATAAGGTTAAAGTACTTTTTAATTTAGAATAAAAACAATATTTGACTAACAGTTAATCTGACAATAATTTTAACTGTTAATCAGATACAAGATACTGTTAAAAAATATCAAAATAAATAAGTTTTATAACTTGATTGTTTATTTTGTTATTAATATTTTGTAATAATACTGAAATTGTATAGTCGTGTCGTCGGTTGATCTATATATTGTATTATAATGAAAACGATGTAGCAGATTGTTATAAATTTATAAAAACTATGTTTTATTGAAAATTGACAAACGGGTATCTTTAAAAGGTGCCGAATCAATTTCAAAATTATTTAATTATTAATTAAATATATTTCGTACAATTTTTAATAAAATAAATAAAACGAATTTTTATTTCATATTTAGATATGTAATGATCACAATCCATGATAAATATATCGATGCCCATAAAGTAATATTTTTTTTTATGAAAAGTTATAAATGATAGATTTTTTGTCGTTATTGGGATATAATAACAAACACCGCAAGAAAATTATGAATCATTAATTCTTGAAATTACTGTATTTGGAATTTGGTTCTGTAAAAAAAATCAACGGTTAGTTGTGGTTTGTTGGTATTCGCAGTTACTCGTTTCAATATTCTCAAGATAATGGTCAACGGTGACGTGTTCAGTGTTTAAAAGAAATATGCTACTCTATCGACACGTTTTTACAAATGCACTGCCAAAATGTCAACTGTATCATTCTTTTGTTTTGAAATCATAGCGTTTAACCACAAGGATGGTGTCTGATTGGTTTGAGCTTGACTCCAAATGTCAAAAGTATCGGGAGGTCCCAAGTTCAAATCCAAGGAGGAATAAAAATCCCCTTGTGGGCACGGAGGTTCAAATGCGGTGACTCCGACATATCTGCAAAGCAGGTGGTCGCACTGGGATTAGTCGTCTCGCCTAACGGGTTGGATATCCAGGTTAATTAAAAAAACCAGAGCGTTGTAATAGACTATATAATCTCTAACACAAATTCAGTGCATGGTTGAAGAGCATCTTGATCACATGACTGAGCGTGTGTTGAACCATACACGAAAAAAAACGTTATGATTCGCCTTCTCTAGTGTTGGGATGGTATATTTGTACTTTGCTTTGTGACAACGACAATAACATGCTTATGACACGATCCCTATGTGTCCGTGTGTGTGCAAGTCCTCTAAACCCTTAGGTCCCGTTTGATTTGCAGGAATTTAATGGATTTGGGGGGATTTGGATTTCAAACCCATTTCAATCTCATGTTTGGTTTGCTGGATTGTCTGAATTTGAAATATTAGAGGGTTATTGAAATCCTACGAACATAAGATTTTAAAATCCTTAGGGGGTGCTTGGGATTTCACGACATTTCGTAGGATTGTATGCAAAAAGGTTTAAAAAAATGTTAAAAACATTTGTTTTGTAATAAGTGATTAATAAAAATGTAATTTAATTATTTTTATAAGTTATTTATAAATAATGGAATCCAATTCCATTCAAAATCCTACAAACCAAACACACTAATGATTTCAAATACATTCCAAACCCCTCTACAAAATTCCAATCCAAATCCAAAAACAATCATGCAAACCAAACGGACCCGTATGGTGTTTTTGATGCCCAAACAGAATAGGGTAGGACAGAAAAAAAACAGTATAAGACAATTGTTCAGTGTTTAGTAAGACAAAACATAACTGGTAAAATGATTAATTTACACTTAATGACGTGTTTATATATATTTTATGTATTGTGATTAATTAATGTAATTTATTAAATTATAATAAAATAAACATTTTTATAAAAAAAATGATCAATATACCTTATGAGTTTATATGTTTCTGAATTTAATTTTATACCTTTTTATATGTTATTTCTTATCATTAATATTTAATAGAAAAATATAAAATATTACTTGGAAGACAGTAATATGAAAGTTTGTAGAAAATAAAATACAATAAATAAAATTTAAAGAATATATAAAATATAAAAAGGAGACACAGTTGATGTTTAAAATAGAATTAATTTTTTACAGTACTAGTTGTGTACTCGCATAATGCGGCGGAAGCCATGAATTTTAACGATTTTGAAGTTCCACTGGTTTTATAAGATAAGATTTAACGATGATATATGTTACACTTGACCTTTACATATTAATACAATTTGAATAAACAAGAGTTATGGTTCCAATTACAGACTATTGATGAAAAAAAGTGTATGACAGTTTAAAATCCAATATATTTAAAATCCAACATATTTAAACGACTCCACAAAATATGTTTGATTTACACCAAGAGCAAAGAACCAAGAAACTTGAGTTTTAAGATAAACACTCAAAACCAATAAAGAAAACTACAAATTTCACAAATCATAAGCCATGAAAAGACCAAAAACGATGGGTTTTAGAATGAAATTTCAACTACTTATCCTCTTTCTTGTCTAGAAACTCAGATTAAGGTATGTTAATGTGATAAAAGTGTAAAAATAAATTTTAAAAATAAATAAATTAAGTATAATGTATTTTAACGTATTTTAGCTAATGTATTTTAATGTGATAATGGTGTAAAAATAAATGATGTATCANCAAAAATTAAATAATTAACTATAAAAGTATAAATCGTAAATATTAAAAATAATTTTTTACAGGATATATAATATATAATAATATAATTAAGTCAAAAACTATTCAATATTAGACTCATTTCGAAGGTATTAACAAGACGATTATAATGGTGTAACTTGTTAAAATAAAAATGTATTTTTTTAAATATGTTTTAATTGATATATTATTATGTATGTTAATTTGATAAAGGTTTAAAATGAAACATTTAAAAGTAAAGAACTTAAAGTAAATTAATTAACTAATTATAGGGGTATAAAGTCTAAATTTAAAATTATAATTTAAAAAAAATGTGAGGTTGAGAGTATGTGAGGAGAGGAGGGGATGCAAAAGGGAGTAAGGGTATCTTAGTCATTTAGTATTTTAAGACTTTAAGACAGTATAGATATTGGTAAAATATCAATTTGTGCGGTGGGGTGGAACACGTCTGTTCCACTTTATTTTTTATTTTATTTTTGTCTGTTTTATATAAAAGTCATGTCAAACATGGAACAGTAATAATTGTTTATTATATTCTTTCTTATTCAGTGTACCAAATATAATTGAAATAATAGCAAAAAAAAATGTCTTTATTTTATTTTATTTACATAAACTAATATATGGGTTTTTAATTACCAATTTGTTTTTTTTTTTAATTAATTTTATTTATAATGGATATTTTATAGTTGCCAAATATTTAAAAAGAGTAATATATCTATAATATACGATAAATCATTTAAGCTATAATTGCAGATACTATTGTCTATGATACAGAAGTTCTTATAAAAATGACTAAAAGTAAAAAAAATTATTATTGCTTTAATAATGTATAATTTACAAGTAATCAACACACACACACACACACACACATATATATAGGGGGTTATTAAAGGGATAACTCAATAATTTGTGATAACTGTGAGATCTAACTATAACCATAAATCAAAGTTTAAATTAGGAAATTAATAATTTTGATAATTTTAACTTGAAATATTAATTAAGGCCATTTTCGAAATTTTAAGAGTCTCGTTTCTTCTTTATACAGCGAATTTTATTTCAGCAAATCTTATTTTTGATGAAGCTTATGTGAACACAATCTACACACTGTGATACCTAAAAAGATATCGCTGAAAAATATATATACAAACGATATTCCATGTGATACTCATGTATACATACAAAATGCATACTGTGTTATCTTTAAAATACTATATATATATTAGGTAATTAAAATTAATCATATATTTCCTTTTAAAAATTAATTAAATTTTTTTGATTAGTTGTTATAAATGAAATTACTAAATTGACATTTTAACTTATTTAAGAAATATTATTAAATATCTCAAATTGAGTGGTTCACAATGGATTTCACGATTATCACAAACTACATAGTTCCCATTTGATTATGCCTCTGTATGTGTGTGTGTGTGTATAGGGTTGGGTTCACATGAGATCGTTTTCATGGGACCAATTATTTTACACTTGAAACTTCATAGCAAAACTTCGTGAAGGTAAAAAAATGAACTTTTTACAGCAAAAACACTGTAAAAGTTATTTTCAAAAAATATTGTAAAAATTCTGTTTAACAACCATGAACTAGATATTGTAAAAGTTCTATTTAGATGACCTTAAAATAGTTTATTGAAACGTTACTTTTCAAAAGATTTTTGCCACTTTTTACTAGACCTCATTATTGTTAATTGCTATTAATTCCTATTAATTATTCATTATGAATAATTATAAATCATTAATTAATATTAATTATTTTAAATTATTATTCATATTTTAATTAATTATATATTATT
>NC_037529.1:69751896-69781113 GCF_001531365.2 Cynara cardunculus var. scolymus
TAAATAATTAATTTGATACTTATATTCATATACTTATTTTTAAAAGTTTATAATGTTTTCAAATTTATATTTTATTCAAAAATAAATAATTAATTTGATACTTATATTGATATACAGAAATGGTACTTAATTATTTAGATAAAAAATTTTGATTACTAATAAGCTTAACTGATCATATAGGGGTGTTTGGTGTTCAGACATGATATGATAGAACAACTGTTCAATGTTTGGTAAGATAAAACTGAACAAAACAGAACAAGTAAAATGACCAATTTACCCCTAATAAGTTGTTTGTTTTAATAATTTATTAAAAAGGCATTAACTAAAGGAGCGTGTGTGTGATGGTTATGAATTAAATACCATTTACTTGGAAACAAACACTGTACCAACTTTCAAAAAGAAAAAACATTGTACCAAGTTACTTATAGAAATTCTTTTAAATAAATAATTATTTTAATTTATTTTTAAATATATATTTATTTTAATTTATGAAATGGAAAAAAAATTCTTACTATAATTAAAAGTAAAATTGTATTTTTGTTAATTAAAAAGTGTAATAATTACATATTTTTAAAATCATGTCTTTTTCATTGCGTAAATTTATTACGTGACAGAAGAAGTAATCGGTTTGCGTAAATAAAAGAGTAACTTTAACATACAATTTAAGTTTATTTTTTTATTATGATTAATTATACGTAAAAAATGTTTAGGGCAAGAAAATTATTAAAATATGACCAGTTCTAACTTTATTCTAATTTTGGAAAACCTTGAAAGTGAGCTCACAAGCTAGCGGTTAATGTCGTAAAGATAGGATAGAAGGGGAGGCTGGGAGCTGGATAGTGAGCTCGCCTCTGACCAATGAGATCACAGACCATATGCGAGTTGGAAACTCACCAAAGCTCGTCTTCAACAAGCGAAGTTAGACTATGGGTGATGTTAGCCTTCGTCGATACGAGTATGAGACGTACCTTGAGAGCTCAGGCGTAAGGTTGTATACACCCCTGTGGTTTATTGTTTTGAGCAATTCCAGTATTCTGATTCATGTGAGTTAATTAATAGTATTTAGTCGTAAGATTGGACATTTGATACATATGTTATATTATGTAAGTGCTTTGTTCACTATATGCGATCAGCTTGGTTTACTTTTTTTCAGCATGTCAGACGAGTTACCAGATGTTTCCCAATCAGGGTATCTGACTAGTATTGATTTCAGAACAATGCTTGCTTGTTATATGTGTGCGGTTGTGTTAACTCTATGATATGTTATCAATATGTTTATGTATATGAACCACAAGGGTTGTAGCGTAGTGGTTAAGGTCATATGGGTGTGTGATGGAGTATGCTATCTGCCAGGGTTGGATGTAATATAACAATTGTGGCCGCTGAGTTTATCAGATTGATTTTTGCAGTCACAGTTTGTCAGGATTAGTCCAGGCATAGCTTGGGACATCCTTCAAGAGATGTTCATGTATTTATACACTATGCATGAGAATGTTGTTCAACACGTTTGCAAAAATACGAGCGTCACGATGTCAGTTTAGTATTAGTAAGTCGAGGCAAACCCCTAGACATGGTGATGACTAGTATATGCCCGAGGGTTTCTGTACGATGCCAAGTGAGTAGAGTCGTGAGTATTCCCAGCCTTTCGAGAAATCTATAAAGTTTCTCGATCTAGTATATGCATTATGGGTGCAACAATGCGTCCAACGGTGTTCGACAATTGCTTTGCTTATGGAAAGTGTTCAGAACTATAAGAAATACATTTGCATATAAGTATTGTTACGGTTCTGTATGAACTGCATAAAATATTTTCAGTATTTTTCATATGCAACCCATAAACTCAGTAAACTTATTAACCGGCTAGTATCATGCATCTTAGAGGATATTCAGCAACAGGGAAATTCCCAATCAAGCCCTAGGCAGTGCTTTACTGCTAAGATATTTTAATTGTGTAGCTGTTTAGTTTGGTATAGAACGGATTAGCTTTTCCATACTTTATTGTTATTTCAGGTTAAGCCATTCGTTGTAAGTTGTTGGGCTTATTTTTTTTCCCAACGAATGCCTTTTGAACATTTAAGTATTTTTCTTATTTTGAGTAACGTACTTTTACAACTTTCATTTTGATACCTAAGATATAAATTTTCTAAACATTTAAGTATTCGGGTAACCAGTTGAAGCATTAATCGGTTACCACGCTGGTATGGCTAATGAAGTGGTATCAAACTCAGTATTATTTGCTGAAACATTAATCAGATACCACATCAATCGCCACATCATCATGGTAACCGGTTAATGCTTCAACCAGTTACCCGGATACTTAAATGTTTAAAACTTTATATCTCAGGTACCAAAATGGAAGTTTTGAGAGTACGTTTCTCAAAATAGGAATCAAGTTAAAGTACGTTACTTTTTCATGAAATATGCTATTTTTGAACTACAACTAAGTAATTCCAAAAGATCAATCTCATCCATTACATCGATGGTCTATAAATCTAAATGTGTTTCTAACCATTTTACTGTTCACATTTGAACACATGGTGAAGCTTCATAGGGTCTTTCTGTCCAGGTGCAAGTAATTCGCATCTTTACTGTATAAATGTATGTTTAAACGAGAACACTAACTAAATCAAAAAACACGAAAATTATTAAACAACATGCAAAATCACATGTGATTTACACTAAAGGATTGTTTGTTTACCTCTTAATAGTTTCATTAAGAGTCAACATCTGAATCGTTAAAAGGTGAATCTTATTTAACAAAAAAAATGTCTACCTCTTAATGATTATAAAACCCTCTAAATGATTTTGTATCTTGAGCCTCCCTTAACCATTAAGCGCTCTAATTTCATTGTAAACAATTACCAAACAATTATATTTCATTTTGCACTGTATCACGAGAAACTCTTAGTCATTATGACCACTTAATCATTCTGCACCAAACTATTTTGCAACTGTCAAATAACCCTTAACAATCAACGTAAATATGACAGGCGACATGGCCTACGACATCATGTCACAACCAAACTCGTATGAATCACATTTGATTTTACACGTGATTTTAATATAAAATCAAATACAATTCGACCGTTTTTTATTCTTATACTTAATCACTGTTCTGGTATAAACACAACTCTGCCCATTTGTTATATATATATATATATATGGATGGAATCTTTATATTGTTTGACACTTTAATTTCCACCTACTAAAAAACACCCACCCATCATAAAAAGGAAAAGAACATGTTAATAGCCTTTGAATTAGTTCAAGGACTTTAATTCCCACTCAAGTATCAATTTATTCATTATAAATTCTAAATAGCTTCTTGTAAAAGCTACTATTTCTTTTTTAACAATTTCCATATAACAATACAATTTTGGCTAATTGATCTACCAATTATTTGGTATATGATTTTATTGGTTGTATGTGCTCCACCAATAATAGAGTTATGTTTCTTCTGTTTTTAATACGTTGTTGGACAAATTACATGAAAAGTAATGTACTTTAACTTGATTTTTATCTTTGGTACCTAAGATGTAAGGTTTTAAACATTTAAGTACTCGAGTAACCGGTTGAAAACTAGTTTTAGACTAAAAGAACCCATGTTACTAACAACGTCAACAAATAATACTGAGTTGGATACTGCATCGGCATGATAACCGGTTAATACTTCAACCGGTTACTCGGGTACTTAAATATTTAAAACTTTTACATCTTAGGTACCAAAATTGAAGTTTTGAAAGTATGTTATCCAAAATATAAATCAAATTAAAGTACGTTACTTTTTCATGCAATTTGTCCGTTTATAAATTATTAGAATGTGCATGTCAGGTTAAGAACCCTAAGGTTCCGTTTGGTTTGCAGGATTTGATAAGATTAGGAATTTAAATGCATTCCAATTCTATATTTGGTTTGAAGGATTGCTTGGATTTGAAATCCCGATGTTTCATTGAAATCCCACAAACATTGAATTTAGAAATCCAACAAGGGTTAGTTGGTATTTTGCAGGATTTCATAAATTTTGTTTATAATACTGTTTTAAAATATGTTAAAAACACTTGTTTTGTAATAAGCAGTAGCTAATAAAATGATAATTTAATTATTTTTATATTTTTTATAATTTGTTTTTATAAATAATGGAATTCAATTATGTTCCAAATTCTGTAAACCCCACATATAAAATATTCCAATCCAAGTCCATCTAGAAAATCCAAGATTCTCAAAACCATATCATCAAGCCAAACACTCTCTGCATTTTTATTTTTCCACAATTCTTTCATCCAATCCACGTTGCTTTCAATTTGTCTACAGGCATGCCATCGGGGTGGGAATGGGGCTGGGTTTGTAATCCCTGGTCCCGACTCCGGTTTTTAGTAACAGCCCCCAGCCCCGGTCCCCAAAGGGTACGAGGATTCATATCCTGTCAAATCTCATGAAGAATATCCGTTAGTTTGAGTCTACCTGGGATCTCCGGCCCCAATCCCAGTTTGAGTAACAGGCCCCAAGATTCGTTTAGCGGGGAATCCCCGTCCCCGTTCGGGTGAGTCGGGTTCCCTACCGGGTCAGGGCAAATCACTATCCTTATTTGTCAATCTTTTTCACCTTTATCCAATTTACTCATGTCCAATCCCGTAAGCATACCAAACACATCCCAAAAGATTTGTTATATTTTGTAAAAAGGAAGTAAAATAGACACTTTTACTTTGTTGGGTACAATTTTGATGAATTTATAATACAAGGACTTCCATGTATTTGTATTAAAGTTCAGGGGGTCTGAGCATAATTTTCAATGGTGAGATCGCCATACAAGTAGTCCGATTATTTTCCGACAATGAAGAAATAATCTTAGAGTTAACTACAAATTTGGTCCATATGGTTTGAAAATTTATGGATTTGATCCCTCTTCTTAACGAACGTTAAAAAGAGTTCATTAAATAAACGATACTTTTGTACTTTTGTCTATTTTTTTTCATTTACTCAATCAGAAACCATAGGGACCACATCATGAAATCAGTTGATAGATTAATAGATAAAAAAATCAATAAAAAGATGAAAATGCCCGTATTTACCAAAATATTTTAATGGGTGTTAAAACAAATGATCAAATCTGGACGTTTTTGGAAATCATAATGGTCATCTTGTAATTTCAAAACTGCAGTAACAAAAATTATTATTTTTGACAAAGAGCAAATTGAATGAAAAGGTAATGTACTTAACTTGATTCTTATTTTAGGTAACCTACTTTCAAAACTTTCATTTTGGTATCTAAGATGTAAATTTTCTACATAAATGCTTAAAACTTTACATCATAAATGTAAAAAATTTACATCTTAAATACCAAAATAAAAATTTTAAAAATACATTACCCAAAATAAAAATTAAATTAAAACACGTTACTTTTTCATGCAATTTACCCTTAATAAACCATTAGAACCAAAATTGTAGTTTACCCACAATCTTAATAAATGCATGAATTGACGAATATACCCCTTCGGACCAAGTTAAAAACAAAGGGTTTTGACCAGGTCTTTGTCTGGTGCTTGTCTCCCCCTCACGGGGCTGTACCTGCAACAAGATGGAGTATTTTTTATTGAATGACTTTGTCAATAATCTTTAAATTATATATTTTAATATATATATATATATATATATATATATATATATATATACACTTTAAATTAATACGTGAATTATTAAAATTATACGTTTTTAAATTATAATTATATTACATATTTGACAAAATTAATATGAATAATGGATCAAACACGGATAAAATTGTCAGATGGGACAGAATTGGTTAGGCCTGATTAGTGTGTAGTTGCGTACAATTAATGCAAATCGGCAACTTTTTTTTAAGTATATCTATACTATATTATAAAAAACAATTTTTTATGCATAAAGTACTGTCTATTGATACATATTACTTAAAATTTAAGATTACAAGTAAATTGTACGTAAGTACAACTTATTAAAGCTTCATGTTTGAATTCGTGTAACTAACTGCGAATAAACATCTTATTTTAAATATAAAAAATCTAAAATATAATTAGAATAATCATTATATTTATAAAAAATTATATTATCAAACTAAAAATAAAATAATAAATTAAAGAAATACACAAAAAAGAGAAATTTTTAATAATTAGTTTGGTATCAATATCAATAATTTTTTTTTCAATTTTTTATGATATATCTTCATATTTATATTTTATTCAAAAATAAAAATATTATCGATTTCTTAAAACCACATAAAACATAATTATAATATCGGTTGAGACAAAAAAAAATGAAACATTAAATCGAGATGTATCTCGCTACATTGTGCGAGTACCATTCTAGTAATATTTATATACGACATATACAACAAAATAAACTCATACACCCTTCTTATCTTTAGTAAGGTTTGAACCCCTGACCTCCTAAGATGCTAAATACTACGATTCCGTTAGGTCAGATGCCCTATTTAGAGTTCTATATCGGCAACAGTTTTGTTTTATGCTACAATGTATATACTTTTTTTTAGAGTTCTATATCGGCCAGACTTAAACTTGTTTTTCTACGATATATGTTGAAACATCTTTTTTTCCAGAATAGTTTTTTTGGAACATAATCTGATGAATTCAACGTTCATTATATTTTCATATGGTAACATAACTCTAAGAACTCGACACTTTTGAGGCGATGAGTACCTGTCTAACCGACGATTGATATTGTTGGATAATTCGTACCCGTTTAGCCTATGTTGAAGGGGATGTGTTGGAGTCCTATATCGACTAGATATGAGCATCTTGTTCTCTCTCTCTCTCTCTCTCTCTATATATATATATATATATATATATAGGTCTAATCAAATGAGAACTAATTAGTTTGTGGTAACTGTGAGAATCAATATTAACCACAAATCAATAGATATATTAGAAAATTTATAATTTTGGCAATTTTGAATTAAAATTTTAATGCAAGGATATTTTTGGTATTTTACAACTTTCCTCCCTCCTCTCTTCTCTCTCCGGTCACCGTTCGCCGGTCACCGTCCTCCGGTGATACTACAATGGTATCACAATGCATCATATATGTGCTTGGGTATCATATATATCAGAACATGTTTTTTTAAGGGCTCGTTTTTTTCCATTAAACTGGAATATTCAACCCGCTATGCAAGCCGACTAATCCCAAGGCGACCACAGACTTTCCGGGTAGCGCGGAGTCACCGTATTTGAACTTTTGTGACCACAAAATTTTTATTTCTTCTTGAATTCGAACCCGAGACCAAATGAAAATAAAGTAAGAAGCCATGTTTGACAAATATTTACACAAGAAACAAAAACCAGTTTATATAGAACATTTCACTTAAATCTGGTTGAAGTATCAAATGCAATCGAACCGTACTGGATTAAATATGTTACGACCCAGATACCACTATCTGGTTCACTTACCGTCAATAAGTTGAGACTCACAACTTATTTGGACAACTATACATGATTGTTTGATAGTGACTTAATAATATTAAAATTGATTTATTCATTAACCTTCTAAGGGAGAGATTTATGCAGTGAACCAAATTTTTTCTCAAACCTTTCTCTCCTAATTAAAACACACTCCTTCCATCTATGAAAAAAACCTTCTAAACAAAAATCTTCTCAATCCACCAAGACATTAATTTACACAGACAACTTCATCCATACAGTACCTAATGAAAAACTAACAAAATAGCCCCTAAAAGGGTTTTCTCTCTCACTTATCGAGTAAGATTCTTTGTCTTTTTTTATAGTCATCTGATAAATGATTCCTAAACGTAAAATTTGAAGGGCCTGTTTGTTCTTTAAGAATTATCTCTTAATACATCTGAAGTCTGATTCATTCAAACATTCGAATATTAAGAGCGTTTGTTTTATTTATAAAATAAGAGCTTAAAAGCTTTAATTGTCATCTAAATTTTTAATTGGTAAACGTATCCCTTAATACCTTTTAATCCCAATCCACCCTCTATCAAATTGTTCATATGTTGGGGGCTGGAAGAGATATGTTAGCAAAAACTATTTATCTTTTATACTTTTGTAAAAAAAAAAAAAAACTATTTATCTTTTATATTTTTGCATTAGTTTGACCGATTCAAATTTCAGACTTCAGACATAAAAAAAAATAATTTTACTAATTCAAATTTCAAACTTCAGGACCACCTCTTATAAATTAAAATGAAATCAATTTTCATACATAAATTTAAAGTAAAAAGAAGGTAAACTCAAGTTACTATAGAGTAATTAATGATATAATTAGCGTGCAAGGCACCCCTATGTTTCTGAAGATTGGACAGCAGAATCTTGTATCCCCCAAAAACTGTGATTCAAGTGGACCCCGCCCCCCGCCCCCAGCCCCCACGGTTCGCCTTTTAAAAAAGAACCACATCCATGAAAGTGATTAGACCATGGCCTCTGGACCATTTCCAGCCCCCTTTTATCAAAATCAGATCATCTTCTTCGTTAAATTTGTACATAATTTTATAAACCTATTCTCACAAGAGTTAACGGAGAGTAAACTACAGAATAATTAAATGGTTAAAATGATTAAAAAACTTTTATGATATAATGTAAAATGGAAAATAATTGTTTGATAATTATTTACAATGAAATTATGGTGCTGAATGGTTAAGGGAGACCCGTGATACAAAATCATTCAGATGGTTTTAGAATCATTAAAAGATAGATATTTTTCTGTCAAACAAGGTTCACCTTTTAACGATTTAGATGATGCATATTAATGGAACTATTAAGAGGTAAACAAACGGCCCGTAAGTGATTTTTTTGAAAGTGAGATTTGAATTTCAATAACAGATAAGTTGTTTTCATGTTTGAATTTTGCTTTGAAAATAGGATCTGGTCACTAACTCCAATAGAAATGTTCGTTAAAGTTAAGAGTAAAACCGTCCAACCATATTTTCCATTTCTTATTACAATACTTTTTTGTTTTTTCTTGCTTTTGTAAAAGCAGTCAAATTTTAGGGACCAACTATGTAAATAACTCAACACACACACACACACACACATATATATATAAGGGAGAACTGATTAGTTTGTGGTAACTGTGAGATCCAATCTCAACCACAAATCAACGGATAAATTAAAAAATTAATAATTATGGTAGTTTTGAGTTAAAATTATAATTATAGGGTATTTTATGTATTTTTAAAAAACTCATCTCTCCGACCTCAAATCTCCGGCCTCCGGTGAACATTAATCCGGCAGGTACCAAGTAATCACAAAGATACACAATGTGATACCCATCATGATACCATTGTGATACCAACTATGATACCAACTCAAACATTAAAAACAAAGATACATAATGTGATATCCATTGTGATATACTGTGATACCGATTTCACCGGAGACCGGAGATTGGAGGTCGGAGAGATGAGAGAGGAGTTTCTAAAAAATACCTAATTTATCCGTTGATTTGTGTTTGAGATTGGACCTCACAGTTACCACAAACTATTCAGTTCTCATTTGATTAGACCCATATATATATATATGCATGTTATGTTCATGACTCCTATTAGGTGGCGTCTTGGTTTGCATAATGTTTTTGGATAAAATGAAATATGTTAAAGAAATTTGAACGATGGTTGTTCATATTGGTGATGGTCGGCGGTGGTCGGCGATGATTCATATCTATAGTAGTTGGTAGTGGTTCAGATTGATGGTGATTCGTTGCGATTCATATGGCGATGGTCGACAGCGGTTCAAATCGGTGGTGGTCCATGCTGGTCAGATGGCGGTGATCAACGGTGGTTCAAATCGGCGGTGGTTTAGATCGACGGTGGATCAAATCAGTGGTGGTTCAAATCGACGGTGGCCAACAATAGTTCAGATCGGTAGTGGTCGGCAATGGTTTAGATGGCGATGGTCGGCGATGATTCAGATCGACGATGGTCGAAGGTGGTCGATAATGGTCATATTGAGTTTTATGAGATCAGGGGATATTGGGTTAAGAACGTATGTGGAATTATGAAAATAGATAATTTTATTCCATCAAAATATTATGCAGTTGCCGAGGAATCTTAAATTTTTTTAATTGTGAAATTTGTAGGGTTATGAAGATTCCGTTCGTAAAAAGGAATGAGCGAAACGAGATAGTGAAATTTGGTTGATGAAATTCAAGTTCAAATTCCATCGGATTTATTCAAAATATGCGAACCAAACGGCCTAGGGGTCGGCTTGCATGATCTATTAGGAATTGGAATCTAATTCCATTCCAACCATTTGTTTAGTTCGAATGAAAGTGCGGATTTGTAATCAGGAGATTTCAGTGAAACCTATAACCGAGCCATTTAGAGAACTCATGGGGGACCGTTGGTATTTCATGGAATTTATAGGATTTGTTTGTAACCATATTTTTAAATATGTTGTAATAAAATGTAATTTAAATCATTTTTTTTCATATAATATTTTATAATTTGTTTTTAAATTATTTACAAGACCTAATCAAATGACAACCATTATTTTTATGGTAACCGTAAGATTTAATCTCAACCACGAATCAGAAGGTTAAATTAGGAAATTAATATTTTTGGTAATTTTAACTTAAAATATTAATTAAGGGCATTTTATGTATTTTATAAATATCGTCTCTTATCTCTTCGGCGAATATTATTCCGATGAACCTTATGTGAACACAAGATACACACTGTGATATCTACAAACGATATTCACGATGGTACCCAGATACACATACAAACCATTGAATTAAATTCTATACGAAATCCTATAAACTGAAAACATCAAAGATTCCAAATTCCTCTAAAGTCAAATTATTCCTTGAAATCCAAACACCTAAAAAACATTCCGTTAAACCAAAAGCTCCCTTAATGAATTAATGATCAGTGTTTAATGTTTCATAGATGCTGTACTCTTAAAATTTAAAGAGTCTTGGAAGCTTTACCTAACTGTTATATAAAATATTATACATATTCCCCAAATATATATTTTTATGCTTCAATTTAGCCTGCTTACCCAAACATTTATCTGATATGCGCTTACCAGTAACATTCAGCACTACCATTTACTTTACTGGGTATAATTTTAGTCTATCAAAACGACATGATATGCGACAATTTACAAGTAAACACTAACCGAGTAAAATTCGTCACACTCACTTATTCCTGTAAGACTTTCGGTTCTTGTCATCTTTCTTATCGGGTAGGACTTTAGGTCCTTGCCATGTTCATTCGTAAGGTAATGTAACTTGGTAAGGGTCTACCTGGAAAGCACTTACCAGGTAAGCATTTAGTAAATGACTTCTTGATTAATATAGAAGGACTGAAATGTCACAAATTAATTACATTAGGGACTGTAGATGCTTAAAAGAATAAAATAGGGACTTGTTTGTTTCAATTAGGAAAATAGAAGGACCAAAATGGTTCTATGTTAGAAAGATCTGGCGCCAATTATTTTCCACCAAAATTCAGTTTCACTCTCTCTTGAACCAGACGTGATTCAGCCATAAAATAGGGACTTGTTTGTTTCATTTGATTCAGCCATTGCCGTCTTGTTTCTGCACTCTAGCTCTACTAAATCGTCAAGATCTCCTCCGGTATATGGAGTTCCCGGAGCGGCGATGATTCCAGTGAAAAAAATGGCAGATTCTCGTTGAAATCTGTCATCTCAGGTTGTTATTACAGCTTCAAAGCCATTCGTTATTTTAATCGTAATGCTTGCATTAGGATAGTGGATTATTTAATGTTATATTCCGTTTTTTTTTCTCACTTGAACGTCGTTTCCCTGATTACATAGCAAATTGGACTCCAAAGAAGCCCTAGGTCCGAAACCCTGAAACGGATAGAATCATAGGAAACGTGTTTACTATTCGTAATCACGGTGCGCGAAAATAGTTCTATTCTTTTGTGCTCGTAATTTAGAAGCAGTCGTATGCATGAAATCATATTTTGGAATTATTCTATGCATACTTGTTGGCTTGTTCTTGTACCTTAAAAATGCATTGTTTGGAACTATATGCAAACCATATTACTCCTTGTTGAGGCGTGAACCCTATTTGTGAGTTTGGATGATTAATACTGAACGAGTCCACTTAGTTGTGTCTCGTGACTTGTGGTTTATTAGTTTAGAGTTATTTGGTTATTTCATGTAGTCTTTAGAGCATGGCATAAAGATATTATTCCATTATAATTAACGGGAGAAAACCACTATACTTCCTTCATATACATAGTTCTATTTTGTCATCTTATATAACTAAAACTAATACCTGCGCGTTAGCCATGAAAGATAAGGAAAATTGGGTTCCCACTTCAGATGGGAAATATTATATTGGGTGAAACAACCAAATGGAGTTTTCTTCACCACCATGTGCAAGTTGCCATGGTGAACAAAGTTCTAAATCTTGATGCAATGCAATTGTAGCACAATAGAATGCTCACTAAAGATCATGAGGAAGGATTAGAAGGTTTTGTATCCTATTCAGCAATGAATGAGTAGGACTAGACAAATTTTAAAGAGGGGACTCCAAACCTTAGTACCTTACGGCTAGGGTATGAACTCTTACAAATTGAATCATTAGAAACTTCAATTGCCTGTATGATTGGAGTCCTTCTTTGATTTCCTGAATGATTCAAGTCCTTGATTTGATAAATTAAATGAAAATATATGGACAAAAACTTATAAATAAGAACAAAGTGGAGAAGAGAGGATATGGGTATCTCTTAGAATGATTTACCTCCCCCATGATGACCGTGGGGGCGGTGCAGTGTGGGCGCTCCAAAGGGTAGTGTCAACCCTTGGTATGTATGGTAAAGCTCATGATCTGTCCTGAATGGCTGTTAATGAAGTATTTGGCATTGTATAAGCTCAAGAAAGCATTAATAAGAAGCACATTATGAAACTGATAGAGCAACTATTTTGAACCATTTCATCAATATGGACACTAGATGTTCAAAAGAACCCATGGACCGCACAAACCAGTTGGACCGAAGCAAACCATACCATTTTTGGTGGTCCGGTTAAGTCAAGAAATTGGCCAAACCGGGCCATCCTGTTTGCTGTTTGAACACCTTAGATTGGTGGTCTAACCGAATTCACCGCTTCTATATCTATATATGTATGTAACTCGAATTCTGGATGATGGATCTTCAAATTTGAGACAAAAATGCTTGACCATTTACCGATTTTACTCCTTTAGAATTATAATTTACTCAATTTACTGATTATGGGTTCTTCACTTGTTCTTCTTCATTCTTATTTCTTTGCCTCTATCCTCTTGACTCTTAACTCTACTAATTCAAATTAATTTAATATTTAAAGCTTACAATAAGCCAAACCGCACAGACTGATCGGATGTGGTCCGGTGTGGTCGTTTTGTTTAAAACTGCACGGTTTGTAGAAGTTTCAAGCCACCACTTACTGTCTGGTTTGTTAAAATGTGGTTAAACTGCCCAGATCAAACCTTGAACACCCCTAATGGATGTTACACTTTCAAATGCACAAATGAAGAGATCTACCAGATGACTCATCGTGCACAAGAAGGCAATTACGATAAAATCCGATCTTTTCTCATGTTTAATTGTAGCCAACAGAACAACAAACTGTTGTATGTTCTGTTAAACACCGTTTATGTCAATGGTATATGTGAAATAAGGAGGTCAATGTGTATGTAGTTGCGTCCTTGTGTTCTGAGGTGAAGTTTATTGATGGTGACACACTGGCACTATAGTGGTGATAGTAAAAAGAATAGTTCTAATCAAGTTGATGAATGGAAATCACACATAATTTAGACATGCTATATGCTAGACACAAGTAATTTCGTTGATTACGTGCATAGTTGAGGCTCATAAGGTTCAAGGCCTTGGGATTTTTAAAGTCAAAGCTAGGCGTATTCACGAGGCTCACTAAGGCCCTGCGCCTTGGCTGAGGCGTATTGGGGCCTAGGGGCGCTTCATAAAGATTTATTAAATGCCTAGTCAAACCCTAATATTAAATAAGTTTTATCATCTTCTCATCTCCTAGCCTTCTTCAAAAAAGAGTTGTTAAATAGATGACATAAGAGTCAAACCCTAATATTTTATACCTAGTCCTTATAACTTCAAGCCTTTTTCTCTATAAATACTCAGACCTTAAAATTTCTTCCTCACGACTTACGTTTTAAGCCCATCTCACTTCTGCCTCTATTAAAGTACTGTGTTTTTTTAAGTATATAATAAATATATACGGCAAATAGAACAAATAAACTCACACACTCTCCTCACCTTCTGTGAGGTTTGAACCCTTGATCTCCTAGGAGGCCAAGGACTCACATACCGCTAGGCCAAAGGCCCTTTGGTTCTATCAAAGTACTGTTGGTTGCTGCATTGGAGACTTGTACTTGCTAATATTTGAGTTGTGTGTAACTGTGTGTGTGTGTATATATATACTTTTTCCTATAAGATGCGTGTCACATTCCTGAGGCCTATGCCCTAAGACCCCTTTGTGCCTAAGTGCGCCTTGAGCTTTTAACAACTTTGGTTATGTGCAGTGTTAAAAGTTGTTTGCGCTGGTAACAAAGCGATTTTGAGTTGAAACATGACCTGTGCTAACATTGAAGCTTGGACTAGACATATGGACAAATAAAACATGACATGTGCTAACATTACGTCTATCGGTCTAGAAGAAGCCTCTATGTCTCCCATTGTGTAGAAACACAGGCTTGGATAATTTTATTCATATAGAATGATGCCTTTAAATGGGTGCTGTGCAGAGAAGAAATATTGGCTAATAAATACCAAATATTCATTAGTAATTACAGAGAATTTGAGGTGACCAAGACTAATGAATCGACTATGAAGGTGGCTCTTAGCTAACATCAGCTCTTAGTAATCACAGAGAATTTGAAAATTTATATTATTCAGGAATAGACATTGAATACTTGAATAAACTCTATTACTGACGTTTCAGAAGGTCCTGATGAGTGCATAAAAAGTTGTGCAGGTGAGGGGGTTAGTGAGCTTATGCCTAAGTATTGTGTTTTCGTTAATTCCTGCTAGTAGTTACTAGTTGCTGTCTGGAAGATCCCCTTGTATATGTGTTCCTTTTGGTTAATATATATTTATCTACTAAAGATTGCATAAAATACAGTCATTTATAGTGGCAGATCCAGGGATTCCAACTTGAGGATACACTATCATGTTGGAATGTAGGCTTCGGCCTACTAAGTTAGACAAAAGGGAGGAGGCATAAAGTAAGGAGCCGGCCCTAGCCCAAAAGGAGCCGGCCCTAGTCTCTACCCTAGTTTCCTTGATTAGGAGATCACCCTAATTATGTTTGTCTATATATTTAATCTCATTGTACTTGTAAACGTTGTAGCACCTAAATAAAGAAAACCCTAGTTGCCCCCGTGGACTAGCACGATCAATCTGATNAAGGAGCCGGCCCTAGCCCAAAAGGAGCCGGCCCTAGTCTCTACCCTAGTTTCCTTGATTAGGAGATMACCCTAATTATGTTTGTCTATATATTTAATCTCATTGTACTTGTAAACGTTGTAGCACCTAAATAAAGAAAACCCTAGTTGCCCCCGTGGACTAGCACGATCAATCTGATTGTGTGAACCACGTAAATTCTTGTGTTCTTCTCTTGTTTTTTGGGTTGTGCGTATTGCGTGTGTAACGTTTGACCTAACATATCACATATCATAGTATATTTTTATAATTTTTTTATAACCACAAGGGTGGTGCCTGATTGGTTTGAGCTTGGGATCCAAAGGTCAAAAGTGCCTGGAGGTCCCAGGTTCAAATCCAAGGAGGAATAAAAATCCCCTTGTGGCCACGGAGGTTCAAATGCGGTGACTCCAGGCTACCCTCAAAACAGGTGGTTGGATATCCAAGTTAATCAAAAAAAAATGTATGCACTAAATCTGTTATTTTTTTACAGAACACAACTTAATCAAAATACTTTTTGGTGTGCATACCCAGGTTGGCGGGTTGCTAGATAGGTCCACCCCTGGTCCTATAGAAAGGTATACTGCATACACCTGCAATAATTTTTAAAAAATGTTCGGGGCAATAGCTAGCATGACTTCCCACTTCTTATGCCTTCACCTTGAAACTAGTAGGGATGAAAAGTTCTTTGCAGTCCGAGCATATATAGGATAAAAAGGGACCTTGAATTTGAGCTTAGTCGATGATCTTATGTGCATTATATTCCGAGAAAGATGTAACTCTTTGCAATATAATGACAATATTGTCTAAATCTGTATTACTCTTTTCAGGTGTGTCTAGAAGGGAAACAGAGCAAGTAAGAAGTGATAATGAAGATGCTTATTTTGCAAATAAACAAATGGTTTCTTTCAAAAAACTGGTATGAGTTTAATTACGTACATACATACTTTTGTTCATGGACAATTACTGGTATGGACCACGAAGAAATAAATTGATTACTTTGTTACACTGCCCCTTTCTGTGTCCAAGGTGCTGGTGCATTTAGACATTGCCTATGTGTGTTCTTGTTCGGAGTCTTTTCTAACATGTGCGATAATGATTGCACTGTATTTATAGCTGGTGTACTTATTGCGTAGTTTTAATAAGCCGAGTACTCTAAAGATTGCGCTAACTTTTAGCACCTGTTTAATAATGTTTAGAATCTCCATATTGGGAGTACAACCAAAGCTGTTAAAGGCTCAAGGCTCACTTAGGCGCAAAGGGATCCCGAGGCCTAGGTGCGAGCTGGCCTCAGGAATGTGAGGTGCATCTTATATAAATTATATATATATATATATATATACACACACACATACAGTTACTCACAACTCAAATATGTAGCAAGTACAAGCCTCCAGTGTAGCAACCAACAATACTTCGATAGAGGCAAAGGGAGAAGGGAGAAGGGTTTAAAGCGTGAGCCATGGGGGATAAGTTTTAAGGCCTGGGTATTTATAGATAAAAAGGCTTGAAGTTATAAGAACCGGGTTTGTAGAGAAAGAGGCTTGAAGTTATAAGAACCGGGTTTATAGAGAAAGAGGCTTGAAGTTATAAGGACCGGGTATTTAATATTAGGGTTTGACTTGTGTCATCTATTTAATAACTCTTCTTTTAAGATGTCTAGAAGATGAGAGAACTTATTTAATATTAAGGTTTGACTTGGTATTAAATAACTCTTTATGAGCCGCGCCTTGGCCCACTAGGTGCCTCAGCCAAGGCGCAGGGCCTTAGTGAGCCTCTTGAATACGCCTAACCTCGACTTTAAAAAAGCCCAAAACCTTGAGCCTTATGAGCCTAGGCGTGCCTCAGGCGCACTTTTAACAGCTATGAGTACAACTACTAAATATTGATTGCAAAACTAAAACAAATTTGAGAAAGGAAGTCTTGAACATGTCCTACTCACCCATGCACTATATTAGTCTTTAATTCCTATTTTCACTTTACATCCTGAAGTGATACAATCTTTTCTCCTGTTTTATTCTTCGGATCTACGTGGTCAAAAAGATGGTTTGACTAGTTTATTGTCTAATCTATTGCTCTGGTTGGACATGAGAAAGAGAGATGCTTTGTGGGCTTCAGCTCATGCCAAACAGTCGAGGCCGAAAAATCAGGCCTGCTTTTGGTGCAACAGAGCATGCCAACCTCTCTTTTAGGGTATGTTTGTTAGCAGCTTAACGAGCTTAATGGGACTCGCTGCTTAGTGCTTATTCAGTCAGCTATACATTACATGACTGTTTGGTAGTGGCTTAATGATATAGAAAGTGGCTTATTCAGTAAGCTTCTAGGGGGAGCTTTATGCAGAAAGCAAGTTCTTTTCCAAATCTGCCCCTTCCAATTAATAAACATGTTCATTCCATCTATGAAAAAACCCTCCCAAATAAAACTTCCCCAAGACAAATTAATCCACATAGACACCTTTATTTATATAGGTTTTGATGGAAAACCAACCAAACAACCCCTTAGTCTCTTTTAGAATTCCTTATTCCAAAACTTGAACAAAAGTGTCACTAAAAAGTCAACTTACCCTTTATATGCTTTAAAGTTTTCTTCCATTCTGTAATTATCTTGAAAAATTGATACTTATGATTAGAATTTTTCAAAGAAAATTGTTTGGTTATAACCTAAAGATATTTTCTAAAAGGCTGAATTGCTTTCCTGGCATAGGTGAAATCTATAAAAGTTAAAGACCAAAACCCACTAGCATTAAAGGGATTTTAAATATGATGCTCAATCATCATCAGCACCACCACTGGTCCACCACAACCAACACCCCCTTTGATTTTGCTTAATTCTCCCTGAACGTTCACACCTTGGGCCTCTAGTAACATTTGATTACTATTGATCAAGAAACTAGGTTAGTTTTTGGATGTTTCACTTCCTTGCACAATAATACAAGTTGTAAGTTTCTTAAAGAAACTTGAGATTGAAGTTGTAACATCCCAGGCCAACCGTACTAGATATTGTTCGCTTTGTCCACACAATTGGACTCACGGTTTTAAACATGTCTGATAGAGGAGGCATCCAGTCCCTTATAACGCAACTTTCGTTCCCCTCCCCTACCAATGTGGGATCTCACAATCCACCCCCTTGGTATCAGAGCCACAAATGCTGACTAATGTGCGAGCGAGGACGCTGGGATCCCAAGGGGGTGGATTGTAAGATCCCACATTGGTTGGTAGGGGAACGAAAGTTGCCTTATAAGAGACTGAATACCTTATCTATTAGACGTGTTATAAAACCGTGAGTCCAGCTGTGTGGACAAAGCAGATAATGTACGGTTGGCCCGAGATGTTACAAAAGTGCCAGACAATTGAGAAAAATGACATGTTCTCTCACTTTGGCTGGGTTTATCTGTGTGGGATCTGGGTTTTTAATCTTAAGTTGTTATTTTTGTGGCAGCGTTTCATGATAATCGGTTCTCTAAATATATATAAACATTTAGGATCAGGTGATATGTTTTAACATAATAAAAATGGTTACACACATCAATTGCTTGGTTCCATCTCTGATATCATCTTAAAATTGTAGTCTTGATGCCTTTAGGAAAAGGGATTGGGTCCAGTGTTCCAATAGGAAATTTCGTCAAACCTGTAGCATGATTAGCTAAACAGGATTAAAGGGCCTAGTGCTACAAGTAGAATATAATCAATCAAACGACAGCTCAAATCAAAGACAGTACATCCTGATCCAACAAGGTGCAATGATGATACAACATGGCTAAAAAGTATTGACGTAAATGTTTAAAGTAAGATTTCTCGGGATCCAACACACGTAAAATAGATTGAAAACAGCGATTCAAATATAATGCGTTACCCCCAAAAAGATCATATCTAACTTTGTTACTTAATCGTGATCATGTATTATAACATTTAAGTGCAATAGAAGTTCTGAATATGTAAATTTTTATAACAAAATAGCACTTTGTTAGGGCCTGTTTGTTGGCAGCTTAATGAGCTTAATGGGACTCGGAACTTATTCTGTCAGTTATGCATGACTGTTTGGTAGAGACTTAATGATATAGAAAATGACTTATTCAGTGAGCTTCTAGGGGGAGCTTTACACAGGAAGCTAAGTTTCTTCGAACCTGTCCCTCCGGTTAAAAAAAACACGCTCGTTGCATCTATGAAAAAACTCTCTCAAACAAAAATCTTCCCAATCTATACAGACAAATAAATCTACATAGATAGTTTTATCCATACAAGACTTAATGAAAAACCAACCAAACAGCCCCTTAGACTACATTCTGCTATACCCCCAATTCACAGACTTTGCTGAGGCTGAACTTGAGTGTCATGATGATGGTCACTTTTCTGCAGTTTGCATTAAAAGAGTCCATCATGAAGCATTTCAGTTCCTCCTTAAAATTGCAATCCCCATTTAGATAAAGTGTTTGATGTGAATTGGAATCGTACACATGTGAGATTTTGATTTATCACCATAGGGGAAAAGCCTCAGAAAAATGAAAAAACCGAAGAACACCGTGGTAACTATTCATCTGAATGATATGCACATGTGCATACAAGTAATTGAAGTTGTTTCTTGGTTAAACACATATGCAAGTTATGAACATTTGCATACCAAATAAATTGCTTACTAATTACTTGTATACGCATGTGCATACGGGTCAGATTCAAGAGAAAAATGTAAAAAAATGAAAAACTGAGGAACACACTAGTAACCATTCATCCGGAGGTATGCACATGTGCATAAAAACCAAGAAACAACTTCAATTACTTGTATACATACATGCATACCGTTCAGATGAGTTGGTCTTTAATTTTTCATTTTTTTGGGGGGTTTCCCCTGAATTGTGAATTCTTTACAGCAACTATACATTCTGAGAAACGCTCTCATTGAATTCTTAAACATCCCAGACGTCAATATTCACATAACAACTACAAAGGACAAATTGCAACATTTCATGAATTACCAAAATTTTGACAGAAAACAGATAACACATATTCCAAATGTTGAGTAAAATGGCCCATGGAAAATAATACGGCCTTCGATCTTGACATTGGCGATCTCCATTCTCCCACGTGCGTCTGGTATTCTGATATATACAGCAGGAAATCGATAGGAAATAAGCTCTTGTTCTTGCGGGGCTTGTAAACCAAATGAAACTTTCAACGATCTTAATAGAAAAAGGTCAACTGTGATCACCCAGAGGCTCTTTCTCTTGAGATTCATCGATTACCGAACTTTTCATCGACATCCCGTCAAGAATATCGCTCCCTGAATCTTCCTGCAGCTCTTTGAACATCGCCATTATTTGAATCATCGTTGGCCTCCTCCATGACTTGTCATCGACACACTGAAACGAGATTTTTAAACAATGGAACAGTTCAGGTTCACACGATTTATCTGATAACAACAATTCAGGATCCAGTATATCATGCATTCTTCTTTCTCTTTGCAGCTGCTTTGCCCATCCAACAAGATTGTTATCATCTCCGAATTCCAAGGTATCTATCGGCTTTTTCCCGGATAGAAGTTCCAATAGTACAACCCCAAAGCTATAGACATCTCCTTTTGCTGTGCACCTGAAACTCTGGTAGTATTCTGGTGGAACATAACCCGGAGTTCCGGCAAGTGTACTCACACTGAGATGAGTATCGAGGGCATTTACGAGTCTTGCCATTCCGAAATCCGAGACTCTGGCTTCGAAATCCTCGTCAAGAAGGACATTGCTGGACTTCATATCACGGTGGATGATGTGCGGTATACAGCTATGATGAAGAAACGCCAGCCCTCGAGCTGATCCGATGGCTATCTTCTTTCTTGATGCCCAATCAAGTCTTGGAACACATCCGCCGCCTTTGACTCGATCATGGAGAACCGCCTCCAAACTTCCCCATTTCATGTACTCGTAAACCAGTAGTCTTTCCTCTCCGATTTTACAGTACCCCAACAAAGGCACTAGGTTACGATGCTTGATCTTGCCGATGGTTTCCATTTCCGCCATGAATTCTCTATCTCCCTGACTGGTAACATGGATAAGCTTCTTGATCGCGACAACACTCCCGTCTTTCAACTGTGCCTTGTAAACATCACCGAATCCTCCGGAACCGATCAAGGTGTCGGCACTGAATCCGTTTGTAGCTTCGAGCAAATGCCCAAAAGTTAACTTTCTCAGCGGTTTCTCAAAGGTGGCAATGTTAATGCTTAGAGGCTCGGGAACACCCGATAATTTCCAGCTGCTGCTTCCGGACGTCGAGAGGCTATCGATATACTTATCTCGAGTTTCCACCTTCTTTTGATACCTCTTCATCCTGAAAAGAAAGAATGTGAGGATAATGATACAGAGAAGAGATACCAATATCCCGACAACAACTCCGGTAGCCATAGAATTCGTCGTCTTCCCTCTATGTTTAGGACCGGCACGTCCGTTTCCCGACCCGCATGGATCCAATGGCAGCCCGCAGAGGCCTGTATTGTTCTCGTATTTGGATGCCGGAAAAGTCGTGAGCTGCCCGCCTGAAGGGATCGGGCCGGTGAGATTGTTGTTCGACACATCGAAGTCGTTGAGAAACGAGAGAACCCCTAACGATCCCGGGATGAATCCTTGTAAAGAATTATGTGAGAGATCAAGAAGCAAAGCAGTTTTTAAGTTACCAAGACTGAATGGAATATCACCACTAAGATTATTGTATCCCAAATTCAAAACTTGCAAGAAGCTCAAGGAACCATAACTTTCAGGAATACTTCCTGTCAAGAAATTGTAGGAAAGATCAAGGTAGATCATGCTGCCATTACTCTCATATGTATACATTGTCAAACCCGAATAGATTCGGGTCGATGGACAAAAGTGATAATTCAAGAACCCTTCGAGTCTTTCTTTCCGTATTCCTTCGAACTCAACCAGCCCTCCAGCAAATCTGCACGCTGTCCCGCCCTCATTCCTCACGAAAGCGAACTGCTTTCCCGATACTGGTCCCGGGAAAACAAGCCCAGCGGAATCCGCAAGCTCCTTCGGGAGAGATCCGTCCAACGAATTGCTATTCAAATCAAGCCAAATGAGGCTCCTACACTTGCCAAGACCTAATGGAACACCACCCGTAAGCGAATTATTCCCCAATTGAAGAATAGCAAGATTGACAAGATTCCCGATGCCCTTCGGGATTTGCCCTCTAAGCTTGTTGTTAGAAAGCGAAACCCATATCAAATTCGTGCAGCTGGCGATCGACGTCGGGATCGTTCCTGTAATAAGGTTGTTATTAAGGATCAAAGTTTGAAGATTTCCTCCTTTAACACAAATCCCTTCTGGGATTTCACCAGTGAGGTTATTAGCCCACATTACCACATCAGAAATCTGTGGGAGATTCCATATTTCTGAAGGAATGGCACCAGTAAGACTATTGAAACTAACATCAATTGTTTGCAAACTTTTGCAGCTTCCAAGATTATTCGGTACCGATCCTGATAGATAATTATTAGCCAAAAGCAACTTCTCGAGCGAAGAGAAGGGCGAGCTCGAAGAACAGAAGTCGGGAGGTATGTTTCCCGTAAAGTCATTCGAACTCAAGTCGAGAACTCGAAGCTGACTACAATTCGCTAACGACATCGGCAAATTCCCAGTGATGTTGTTAAACGACACAGAAAGATACTTCAAACTGGATAACGAACTTACAACCGTGCTTAAGAAGTCACCCGACATGTAATTGTGACCGAGATTGAGACTGAAGAGCGAAGAACACGATCGGAATGTTGTCGGAAGCTGGTCGGTTAATTGGTTGCCGGAAAGATCAAGCTCTTCAAGGGTGTTACAAGCATTTCCAGCTTCTGATGGAATCTGTCCAAAAAACTGATTGTAAGCTAAAGATAAACTTTTCAAGTTTTTGAAACCACCCAACATGATCCCTGGAATTCTCATATGCAAACCATTATGGCTGATATCCAATCTCTCTAGAAGTTGGCAATTTGTCAAACTCACTGGAAACCCAGTTCCTGAAAAGTCATTTCTCGACAGATTGATCATTGTAAGATTCTGGCAAGTCCCGAACTCAAGATTTTGGAATTTTCCGGTGAAGTTGTTGCCGGAAAGATCAAGAAACTTAAGTGTGTGTGGTAGAAAACCGGTGGGTATATCGCCGGAAAGCCGGTTGTTGGAGAGGTCTAGAGATGTAAGATACTTGCAAGAAGAGAGAGAGCTTGGAAGATATCCGGTCAACTTGTTGCCGGAGAAATTGAGCATGATCATATTCTGGCAGTTACCGAGAGAAACAGACAACAGAGAGGAATCAGAAAGTTTGTTTTTTGACAAACTTAAGGAAAGAAGATCGTTACATGTGAGAAATAAAGGTTGAACATCTAGATTTTCAGAGAAGTTATTTCTTGATAAATCAAGATTGTGAAAGGGACACGCCGGAGACGAAAAAGAAAGGTTGCCGGAGAAATAGTTGCCGGAGAAAGAGATATCAATAAGAGTGGAGATACCCATAAGATCAGAAAGGTTAAGGTGTCCGGCGAGATACATATTGGTAAGATTAACGCCGGTGACACGGTTGTCTTTCGAACAAACGACCCCTCGCCATGAACATGGACCGGAAGCTGATGATGACGGTATCCAATTTGATAAAGACCCATTTGGATCAGAATCAACTGAAGATTTCTTGAAAGATAACAATCTAAGAGCATCTTCATCATCTTCTTGACTGTTAATCAAGAAAGCAAAACCCAGAAGCAACAAAAGCCAAAACAAATCCTTCATCTGATCTTTGAGCATCTTCTTGAGGTAAATACACTCAAACTCTTCTCTTTTACTTTCTTTTTCTCTCTACATTTAGTGATTAAGGATGTATGTGTGTGTGTTTTTAACTATGTGTCTACAAAAGCTTCTCTTCATGGCATGCAAATGAATAAGAAAAGGCTGTCTTTTTTCTAGATCAATTGCAAAGCCCGGATCAAAATAAGGAGTGAAAAGAATAGGATATTTTATATATATATATATATATATATATATATATATTTTCGGTTCATACAATAATGATACCTATTTAAGAAAATAGCCGAATCATATATGAAATAATGAAAAACTGGTCCTACACCTTGGTAATCGTTCATCTGGACGATATACACATGTGTATATAAGTAATTTGTAAGCAATTTGTCAGGTGTGATGATATACACATGTGCATAAAAACCAATAAATAACTTTAATTACTTGTATGCGTACGTACATATCGTCCAATAAATAGTTATCAAGGTTTTCATCAGTTTTTTTTTTTACGGTTTTTTTAGTGAACCTGACCTTATATATTACATATATATTATATATATATATATATAGAGAGAGAGAGAGAGAGAGAGAGAAAAAAGAGGGTTTGAAATAAAATAAAGTGGTGGTCCTTGAGTTTTAGTAAAACGAAAAAGAAAAGGTTTTGGGGGGAGGGGATGGCACAGGTGTAATAATACAAGTAGTGGGTGAAAGAAAATTTAAAAAGAAAAACCTTAAAAGTTGAAATTTGAACTTGTGGAGGTTTGTTTTGTTGGATTTTATGTTCAGAATGACACAATGTTTTTTATTAGTACAGAAAACAGGTTGAGATGAGAAGGGTAGACTTGAATTTGAGGTTCTGTTATATGACTTTTGTTTGTATAATTAATTGTGGGGTCCAGATGTGCGTGTATATATATTATATATATATATATATATATATATTACACACACATATATATATATATATATATATATAAATTCTTCACATGTTATCCATGATTTCAGTTTGGTATGTCTCTAGACAGGCACGCACGCACGCATGCATCCATCATATGTTCCATCTATGACTAAAATGAGAGAGGAGAGTTCCTTTCTTAGCTTATTAGATCAGTATAATAGAATTGCAACAGGGGTTTGGTATTTTGACTGAGTAAACATCTTTTCGAGGTTGTTTGGTTAGTTTTTCATCAAGTCATGTATGGATAAAATTGTTGGATTAATCTGTCTATATAGATTAAGAAAGTTTTTGTTTAGAAGGGGTTTTTCATAGATGAAAGAAACATTTTTTTTTAATTGGAGGGACTCGTTTGGAAAAAAAAAACTTGGCTTCTTATGCATAAAGTTCCCTTCTAGAAGCGTACTGAAAAAACCAATTTTTAAATCATCAAGCCACTATCAAGCAATCATGTATAGTTGACCGAATAAGCTGTGAGTCTCATTAAGCTGCCAATAAACAAACCCCTAGTCGATAAGAAACGATAAATAGGTAGTAAACAACCCTTTTTAACCTGAGTTTCACCCTTGATGAGGGACATCCCTTGGTAGGTCCTTTTACACCCAAAACTTTTAACGGCAAAATGAGATGAGATATATACATATATATATTAAGCACTTACAAAGGGAGGAATAACAATCAGAACCTAAAGAAGGGCTTTACATAGGTTGACATAAAATTAGACTCTAAATTTTTGAAGGTTCTGTTTAAAATCTTACATTTAACATACTAAAAAACAACAGAACGAAAGAAGGCTAGTTGGTGATTATATATCTTAATTGCTATATAAAGCTTGAAAGTCCATTTCACATATCATAAAAAAGCAAAAGATGACTTTGATGATATGTATAAAGATGAGAATATAATAGGGTGAAGGAGGGGAGGGGAGGGGTGGGTTGTTTGAAGGAAATGTGTTGCTTTCTGAAATCAAGGGGGTTGTGGTCAAACTTTGGATTTGATTTTATTTCTTTTCCACTTTATGTCTCTCACCCAAATAGAATCACTTTAAAGTCTTTGGACACAAAGCTTATCTACCTCATCTTCAGGATTCTGGGGGCAAAATTGTGTGTATATACAGAAAAAACAATAGGATTTTGAGGTGCAGGTGGGCATGAGTCATTCAACACAATTGACAAAAAAGTATGCAATTATGAGTTGTGTTCAAAGAAATACAACAAACCGTTGTTAGAGTGTTGCAGACTCCATTGTTAAAATAGTATAATATAATATCTGATGTTATCGTTGTTTGACATGTTGGCGTGTGAGAGTTATTGTGTCGTTTTCAGTAGTTTGTTTATATCTAGATGGGTTGTTTTTATTGCACCAAATTAGATCATCATAATGGTACCGTAAGAATATGTAGAATCTCATTAGATTACTTTTTAAAAAAGCTCCGGAGGATAAATAGTCTAAGTCTAGCAGATGTGGTACTTTAACACGCTCCCTATAATGGAGATTCTCCCAAAGTGTCGAGGGGTTTAGACAAGTACATATTGGTTGAATATGTCGAGTCTCCAGAGTGGTAGGCAGTTGTTATGATATATGTGGAACATTATTAGGTTAATCTCTAAAAGAGCCTTGAACAAAGAAGAGAGGTTTTAACATATATAAAAATAAATGGTCTAAATCTAGCCACTTTCACACACACACACACATACACACACACACACACACACAYATATATATATATATATATATATGACACAGTTGTTGTATTTGACTTGTTTTCATCTAGTATACTTGTTGAGTCTAGATGTATACGGCTGATTGTAAGACCATCTCCAATACATTATCTAAAATGGAGAAAATACATATTTTGAAGATTTTGAGCAAGGTTTTTTCCTCGTAGAAAGAGCAGGAAAGATGGTGTAAGAGCATCTCCAACACGTATCATATATTTTCTCTCTTCTAAATTTAGATATTGTTTTTGAAGTATATAATATTTATATACGGCAAATGTAACAAATAAACTCATACACACTCCTTACCCTTGGTGAGATTTGAACATATGACTTCTTAGGAGGCCAAAAGCTACGATACTGCTAGGCCAAAGATCTTTTAGTTAAATTTAGATATTTATCCATTCTTTTTCCTATTTTCCTCTATTTTAAAGAATAACTTAGTATAACTATTCAAACAAACTTTTTCCAAATCTACAAAAACTTTAAAATATCATAAACGGTTGGATTTGAGTGTAATTTTTTTAAAGATTTTGAATTTTAATTATTTATTTTTAATATACGAGTAAAAATCCAGAAATATTCAACGAATTTAGGCTCCAATTTGAGAATGATGACCCGCCCCCCAACCATGACAACCTCATTGATATCACAAAAACCTACTTTAATTATATTAATTACACATCATTGATAATGACATTTCTCCTAAATTCAAACCTATCATTATTTTTTTTACACCAAATGTTTTTTTTGAATTCAATAGTGACCTAAAAAAATGATGGTAAGTCGCCCATTTAATATTAACTAAAAGTTAACTAAAACATTTGATAATAACTTATTAAAGACCATTTTTCATACATGAAGTATTGTTTATTGATGTATATTACATAAAATTTAAGATTATAAGTAAATTATGCATAAGTATAACTTATTAAAGCTCTATATTTGAATTCGTATAATTAACTTCATACAAGTAATTGAAGATATTTTTTGGTTTCATAACATGCACACGTACATACAAGTAATTAAAGATATTTATTGATTTGTATACACATGGTCATATTATACATATATATATACCTGACAAATTACTTATATATATATATATATATATATATATATACTGTATAAATGAGTAGTTATCAGATTGTTTCTAATTTTTACAATTTTTCTCTTATCTAATATGTATCGGGATATAATGATTGAGGATGGTTTGGTAGAAAATTATAAGTTTGTGTGTAGTAGGAGTCTATGTGATGCGCGAGGTGGCAGGGCACGGAGCTCATGACCATTTCTTCACAACATGGGTGTATATTTTACAATTAATTCGTGCTTAGTGGAACTATATACTTTTTTACGAAACATTTACCCGATAAGTGTTTATGGGTAAAATTTAATACTATCATTTGCTTACCGGGTAAGATTTAAAGTCTATCAAAACGGCATCGTATGCAACAATTTATTCAGTAAACATTTACCATGGTAAGAGTCGTTGCTTTCACTTACCGGGTAAGACTGTTGGTCCTTGTTTCGATCTTACCGGGTAAGATTGTTGGTCCTTACCATATTCATCCGATAAGGTACTGTGACTTGGTAAACGCTTACCCGTATAAGCGTTTGATAAACGGCCCTTAAGACTCTTGGTCTTTGCCTTTGCTCTTACCGGGGAAAATTCTTGGTCTTTGTCATATTCATCTTGTAAGGTAACGTGACTTGGTACCCCAGGGACGGATCTATAGTGACGCATACGGTGACACGTGCTACGGTATTATTCCTCTGTTGAAGGATAAAAAAATTTAGGTTTGTGAAAGATGCAACCGTATTAATCTATACTATATTATAAAACATTTGATAAAAACTCTTAAAAACTATTTTTTATGCATGAACTACTGTTTATTGATGCATATTACTTAAGATTCAATATTACAAGTAAATTGTGCGTATGTACAACTTATTAAAACTTCATATTTGAATTAGTGTAACTAATTTTATGATACATTCAAATTTATATTTTGTCCAAAAAATAAAAACATTATCGTTTTTCAGTACCCCATAAGATCGTATTATAATATTGACGAAAACAAAATAAAATGAAACACTAAAATCAAAATGTATCTTGTTGCATTATGCAGGTACCCTTCTAATCCAAATGGGGAGTGCTAATGGCATCCCCTTAGTAGGGGTGTGGAATCATTGGAAATTGTGCCGTCATAAACATCAAATCAATTTAATATATTTAATTATTATTATTTAATATATATATATATATATATATATTAAGTTATAATTATATATATATATATATATATATATACTTTCCATCGTATACTTTAATATATTATATAATATTTTTTATTTATATTATTATTAT
>NC_037529.1:69781998-69825268 GCF_001531365.2 Cynara cardunculus var. scolymus
TAATTAAAATATAATATAAATAAATAAATAAAACAGAAAATAAAATAAATAATATATATTAATTAAAATTTTCTTTAATTAATAATAAAATAAAAAGTAATAATCACAAAAAAACAAAAAAACATAAAAAATTATAAAACATAAATGATTAAAGGCTACCTAGGGGTGGCATTAGCTCATGATAGGGATGCCATTAGCCACCCCCATCCAAATTTTAAAGGTCTATGAACTTTTTGGCTCCAATAACTATGCTAAATAGTATGGAAAAGAGAAAAATAAAACTTTAATTCTTTCCACCAATAAGAGGTATTGAAATTAAATACATATGAAAAATAAAATAATATTTTATTAAATGTATTAAATATTTTATTAATATAGTTAATTTAGAATCACTAAAACATAATAGATAAATATAATTTTCTTTACAGATTTTTTTATTAATCTGGATATCCAACTCGTTATGCGAGCTGACTAATTTCAAGACAATTGGGCAATCACCTGTTTTACGGACAGTTCGGAGTCACCTTATTTGAATCTCTGTGACCGTAAGAGATTTTTTATTCCCATTTGATTTTGAATCCGTGATTTCCAGACACTTTTGATCTTTAAAGAGTTCAAATCAATCAGATATCACCTTCATGGTTAATTTCCATTGGTATTTTGAGAATATATGGGTGTTATTTGAAAACTAAAAAGAAAGAAAATAAATATTAAAAAAAAAAACAAAAAAGGAAATGGAAAAGCTTGATGTTTACGTTAAAAGATATGAGGGGGTAGTTTAGGGAAATCAGCAATCAAAATTAGAAAGAGAGCGGGATTTCCGCAAAGAAAAAAGGGTGGGTGATTGTTCTGTGGGACCACATTGCCCTTCCCCCTTTATTTTACTTTCTAAAATCCTTTTAACTAATTCATCCTAATCACGGGTTGTCAAATACTCACTCCCGCCACCTGTTATGTAGTGTTGATGCTTTCATTTTACGGGTTTTAAATACTAGACTTAAGGTGGGAAGCGTATGTAGGTTTCTTAACCTTTGGACGTATATTAGGGTGAGACGTATCGAGATGAGATTTATCGGATCAATCCTCATATCAAGTTCATTCATGGGTGGATTTGAGACTAAAGGTGATCAAGTGTTCAGATCTCTTCTTATACTTCTTATCTTAACTCTCTTTTTTACACGATCCTTCACTTATATAGATATAGGGTCAGGTTCACATGAGACCAACCCGTTTTCATGAGATCTGTGAGACCATCTAAATAACACTAAACGTTCACAGCAAAATACGATAATTTAATAATTTAAATATATTAATAATTTAAATATATTTAAATTATTTAAATATATTAATAATTTAAATAAAGGCTCAAGTCGGGGATGGGCATATCTCTCCCCGTCTTGCCCCGTACCCATTTTATATATTAATAATTTAAATATAGAATACATATTTCTTATTATTTAGTTTAACCCTTTCCTCCAAGGCTCCAATCCTCCTGACTCTTGTTCGTGAGTCACCACTTTACCTTCCTAAATCCTTCAGATTGGTATAAAAAATCTCCGTTTTTCCATTGGGGATCCCCATCAGTGATCATAATCCCCAGTAGAGACGAAGACAAATACGGGGGATCGGGGACATGGACGGGTATTGGGATCCCCCCCCCCCCAAATTCCCATGTCTAGGGAGGGAGGTTCAATGGAAAACCGAAAAAAAACTGAGGAACACTCTAATAATCGTTTATCTGAACGGTACACATATGTACATACAAGTAATTAAAGCTGTTTTTTGGTTCTTATGCACATGTGCTTATTATAAATTGTTTGTATCCACATGTACATAACATTTAACTGAATAGTTACCACAGTGTTCTTCAGTTTTTCATTTTTTTTTACAGATTTTCCCTAAACCCCTCTCTCTATATATCTATTATATAATACAAGTTTTAGAGACATGGGAAATATTGTTGTGTAAGCAACTTACTTGCACGTCAAAACTTGGAATATATTTTAAAAAAATAATGGGAAAAATGTGATTAAATTTAGGTATACCAAACAGTGAAGTTGTCACTTTCTGACCTCTTTCTTGTTTTTTAGTTCTAATTCTCCTATAAAAAAAGGGGGGGCTTATCGTTGTTGGCCCGTAAAACGTGCGGGTGGTGGGTCAAATATTTCTTAATTTGGGCCTGGCCCATCTTCTTCCACCAGCCCATTATTTTATTTTTCACCAACCCCTTCCCCTTCCCATTTCATTTTTATTATACAATATACACTACAAATGTGGTCCTTGTTCGTTTCTTGAAAATAACACTATTTTTATTCCTCTAACTTTGAAGTTATAAGATGGTCATTAGATATGGCAAAAAAAAATCCGAAACTGATGGTGAAAACCAAAATTTTCGGATCGGGTTCGGAGACATCTTATCTGGGACGGGATGAGACGAAAATCGGTGACATATTCAGGGATTTTAACAGGGACGAGGACGGTACCGCCCCGACCCAGACAAATATGTGTATGTATGCTAATTTTTAATATATATATATATATATAGGGTTGGGTTCACGTAAGACTAAAGGTTTTTCGTGAGACCCGTAAGACCAATTTATGTTTATTGATCAACTTTATAAGTTAATGATCTAATGGTCTAAAGTTGTACGGTGACAATTTTGTAATTATTGAGAAGTCTCGTGGCAATTTTGTGATTATTAATATTCAGATTATAGATCTAATCCAAGGGTTGAGAATTGGTCTTACGGGTCTCACGAAAAACTCTTGGTCTCACATGATCTCAAGTCTCTCTCTCTATCTCTCTTTATATAATATAATATAATATAATATAATATAATATAATATAATATAATATAATATAATATAATATAATATAATATAATATAATATAATATAATATAAAGAAAATATTAACATTAAAATTTAAAAGACTTTTATCCACTTTAGCTCAACATTCCAAATAAAGTTCACGAAAAAGTTTAATTTATTTGTTTAATCATGATATTGTGATGTTAGATGTATGATATTTGATTAAATTTTTTAGAAGAAAATATTTAATTAAAATTAGTTACCTAGTATATCAATAACGTAATATAAATCGTATTTTAAAAACATTTGTGAATCAAAATGTATTATAGTGATTACATTCACAATATTTCACGTGTATCACAATGCATTTTCTTTGTTTTATGAAATGTATCATAGTGTGGATTTTCATTATTTTAATTGTTTTACAAAGGGTATCACATTGTGCATCTTGTATGTATATCTGAGTATCACATTGAATATCGTTTGTAGATATCACAGTGTGTATCTTGTGTTTACATCAGATTCATGATGATGTGGGTAGTGATGTTGTATCCAACTTAGTTTTATTTGCTGAAGCATTAACCATATACCACATTACTTGTAACATCAACATGGTAATCGGTTAATGCTTCAACCAGTTACCCGGGTATTTAAATGTTTAAAACTTTACATCTTGGGTAACAAAATAAAAGTTTTGAAAGTACATTACCAAAAATATGAATCAAGTTAAAGTACATTATTTTTTCATGCAATTTGCCCAGTTATATATGATGATAATACGGATAACATAAAAGAGTATCACACGATAAATCAATTAGTAATTTAATTTTACTGATGGAACATGATAAGAAAATGATTTCCATTAAAATTTAATAAGAGGTAAGTCCATTCAGACTGTTTATTTATTTTCTTCAGCACTTCTATTAACCTCTTATATCCGATTCAGTAAGAGATAAGTCCATTCAGACTGTTTGTTTATTTTCTTCAGCACTTCTATTAACCTCTTATATCTGATTCAGTAAGAGGTAAGTCCATTCACACGTTTGTTTTTTTCAATTTTTCAGAGACACTTATGTCTTATTGTCATCTTATCTGGTAAGAGGTGAACTAATCCATCATTTGTCTCTTAATCTTCTTCAAACACTTAGCAACGTTGTTTTTTCTCAATCGCTCCTCCCTCAGTCGATTAACATTAATCGATCATTTCTCTCAATCGTTTCTTACCAGATAGATCCTCACCTCTCATTAATTAAAATTCAGTCATTTATCAGTTTATAAAAAACAAATAGTTGTATAGATTTTATTTCAGACTTCAGTACCACCTCTTATCAATCAAAAGTGAAATAAGACTTCATACTTCGACATCTACTAAAAACAAACAACATCTTAGAGTTTTCTCTATGTTAAAGAACACTTAGGTGACATTTGTTTTTTAAGAGGTGCTGAAGTATGATTTCACTTCTGATTTATAAGAGGTGGATTGAAGTCTGAAATCTGAATCAGTAAGATTGTTTGTTTTTACATCTAAAGTCTGAAATTTGAATCAATCAAACTACTACAAAAACATAAAAGATAGATAGATTTTTACAAAAGTATAAAAGATAAATAATCTATGCTAACAAATCTCTTTCAGCCCTCAAAATATGAATAATTTGGTAGAGGGAAAATTAGGATTAAGAGGGTATTAAATAATACATTTACCACTTAAAATTTCAGAGGACATTTAGAGTTTTTAGGTTATTATTTTAAAAAATAAAACAAATGCTCTTAATACCCAAACGTCAAATTAAACTTCAGAAGTATTAAGAGGTAATTTTGAAAAAACAACATATAATAAAAATTGTGTAATAAATAACAATGGATAAAATAAAACAAGTTGCAATTTGTAGTCAATGGTCAAGGTGTGGTTTGTAGGAGTCCAACCCCAACTTCATTCCTCTTTAGCGGTCACAATTCAAAGTGCAGATTGAAATCCCAAACCAAACGAAGAAGAAGAAGAAGAAAACACAGACAATTACGTTCTGCACGAAGGTAAATCCACCATTTTCTTCCTCTATTTACCATGCTTTCATATGATTCTTTTATCATTTGATTTCGATTATGAATGGAGAATGATGATGATGACGAATTGGTGAATTAAAAGCTAATAAACAACTTTAATTTGATCGATTTCATGTGAATAGAGGTTGTAAGCAACAAATCTATGGAGATTTCGATTGTAAATGGAGAATGATGATGGTGAATAGATGAATTTGAAAGCTAATAAACAAGCTTAATGTGATTGATATCATGTGAATAGAGATTTTAAGCAACAAATCTATGGGGATTTCGATCATTGATTTCAGATTTACGAAGTTGATGGTAAATAGTCTGAGATTAACCTGTGGAATTGAGAAAACTGTGAAGAAATTGGGTTCGTTGAGGTGAAATATCATCGTGATCTTTTATCAGAAGGGTGCAGAACTTTAGCTCGAAACCAAAACCGAAACCCTAAGTTTTGTTTGGATAATTACTTACAGAATTTTACATGTATACATATATTATGGAAATAGTAGCTTTTAAATTCGGTTTTATGAGTTCAAAATATTGTTCACGTCAGCTATGGCATATTTTCTTTAGGTAAATTGCATTAAAAAGTAATCATACTTTAACTTGATTTATATTTTAAGTAATTTTTATTTTGGTTATTAAGATGTAAAGTTTTAAATAGTTAAGTATTCCGATAACCGGTTGAAGACTAATTTTATATTAAAAAATTCATGTCGTCAGCAAATAATACTGAGTTGGATACCACATCAACATGATAACCGATTAATGCTTCAACCAGTTACCAAATGTTTAAAACTTTACATCTTAGGTACCAAAATATAAGTTTTGAAAGTAAGTTACACAAAATAGGAATCAAGTTAAAGTACGTTACTTTTCATGCAATTTGTCTTTTTTAAAATAGGATTCTATTTTTAAAAAAAAATTACATTCAACTCCAAGAGCTACTATATTTTAGCAATCTTAACATTAGTTATATTATTAAAATATATTTAATAAAATATTATTTCTCCCTCCCAAATGTTTGTTTTCAGTATCTCTTATTGGTGGGAAAGTAATAAAATAATAATTTTTCTCTCTATTTAGTAGAGATTTCTCTAAATTTATAGACTTTACAACCTCTTTCACCTTTTCTCTATTTTAACATACAAAATAACGTAACTGTTAGAGCAATTTTTTGCTAAAATCCCTCTTTTCTTCATTTTATCTTAGCAGTTTAGAGATGTTCTAGTTGTTAGTCAATAAACTAATTATCTTAAGCTAGATAGCATGGCAATGTAGAATAAATGGCTGTTTGGTAATTGCTGAATGGTTTGGTGTAGAATGATTAAGTTGTCAGAATGATTAAGAGACTCTCATGATATAGTGCAAAATGAAATATAATTGTTTGGTAATTGTGTACAATGAAATTAGGGCTCTTAATGGTTAAAGGAGATCCATGATACAAAATCATTCATAAGGTTTTAGAACCATTAAGAGCAAATTTTTTTTTTGCCAAATAAGATTCACCTCTTAATCATTCAGCTGTTGCCTCTTAATGGAACTATTAAGAGGTGAACAAACAACCCCTAACTTATAAGGATATACTGAAAAATTAATTGAAAGAAAAAACTTCTCGACTTTGTTGAAATGTTACTTGAACTATTGTTTTGAAAAGCTAGTTATAGGTTACCTTATGACTAATCGAAATGGACTCGTGAAGATAAAGATGGTTTATGATAAAGAAGTCAAAAATTGAACCAATTTAAGATTAAAATACAAATACTGAATTTGCTGAATTTATGTTATTTGCAGTAACTAATATGCATCTCCCATGTAGTTTTTATGTTATTTTCATTGTATAAGAACCTTGATTTTTATATTTAATTTTGTATAAAATGTCATTTAATAAATAATATAATAAAGGTTGATAGTAAAAACAGTTCATAGGACCCACAAAAAAGATGTTTTTAAAAGTAAGTCTATGGTGGAATTTGAAGAAGATTCTTAATTTGATGAATTTACAATTATGTGATAAGAATAAAGTATAGGAAATGAATTCCTATAAGTCATTCCATTACAGTTAGAGGTCGTTTACTAAATGCTCACCCGGTAAGTATTTATTGGGTAATTTTCCTTTCCAGATGAACATGGTAAGAGGAAAAAATCTTATCTGGTACGAATGATGATAAGGATGGAGAGTCTTACCCGGTAAGCGAGGGTGACGACTCTTACTCGGATAAACGCTTACTAGGTAAATTGTTGCATAAGATACGTTTTGATGTACTACAATCTTACCCAATAAAATAAATTATAGTGTTGACTCTTAACGGTAAGCGCTTATCGGGTAAGCGCTTACCGAATAAGCATTTAGATAAACGACCCCTAGTTGTAATGGAATGACTTGTAGGATATATTCTTTATCACATAATTGCTAATTTTTGTATGTGTATATTCTAGGGGGGTTGTTATCACATTCCTCCTTCACATATTACCTTATTTCTCATCTCTTCTCACTCTCAATACCTTCTTGAAGTAGAAATAAAATATGGGTAGACCAAATATACTTCTATTTACTAACTTTTTTTTACATACATCAACATAGATTTATTTTTTTTACATTTTCAATATATAATTTAACTTTATTATGATATAAATAGGATACATACAGTAATACTCATAAAATATAAGGAAATTAACTGAAACAGTCAATCCCATCAATCAAATTCACTTTTTAGAGTGTCTTCCCAAAAAACCCCATCTTTTACGTATTTGTGTAAAATCTAATTTTAGAGTTTAGGGTTTAGTTTAGATTTAATACGTTGATTTTGACTAAAATGAAAATTCAATTGGAAAGAAAATACTAAAAAGTCCATAAAATACAGATGATGACTGTGCACACATTTCAAGAAAGATAAAAGCTTGTGAGCACCCACCACCCAACCTACCATTATTATATCAGAGTTCTTCATTTCTTAGAAATCACCAAAAAGAGAACATTACACAGGAGTTGTTTTCTGACTTTTGATCATGGAATAATGCTGTAATCAATCTCTCCCTTTCTTTCTTTTCAGAATCAAACACCTCCCCTTCGATTCTTCTCAACTCAACTTGCTAAAAGGTAAAACAAATCCCATCCCTTTTCCAATTTCTATTCCTGTCCATCTTTTATTTGCATTTCTATGCTTCAGTTGAATCATTAATGAATACCCATAAGTTTATTTTTATATTTAATTGCTACAATTTCGATTTCAATCAAATCTACCCATTCTAGCTTTATCTGAAATCTTTGCTAGGGACTGTTTGACAGTTGTTGAATGATTTGATGTAGAATGATTAAGTGGTCTGAATGATTAAGATGTTCTTATGATATAGTGCAAAATGAAATATAATTATTTGATAATTATTTACAATGAAATTATGACGCTAAATGGTTAAGGGAGACCTAAGATACAAAATCATTCAGATGGTTTTAGAACCATTAATAGACAAACTTTGTTTTTAGCAAACAAGTTTCACCTCTTAACATTTCAGATGTTGCCTTTTAATAAAACTATTAAGAGGTAAACAAATTACCCATTGTCTTTCTATTATAGGATCAGTACTCATTCAGTTGAGCATATTTCTTCAAAAGATTCCTAATAGACAATCAAAGTTCAAAATCTTTGATAAAAATTGAATTCTCTATTGTGGAGATCATTATCATTACATATATTTAATTAAATATTATTTCACTCTTCTAAACATTTTATTTCTAAGGTTATCTATTGGTCAAAATTATTCCTAATGTATTTTCTAACACCAATAGATAATTATAAAGTCAATAATATATATATATATATATATATATATATAAAGTCACTTCAAACTTAGTTCAAGGTAAGGTTCTTGTACAAAAACTCAAATGATATGAGATTCTTGTAAGAATTATCTCCTACACTAGTTCTTATAAGAACATACACTCCATTGAAGATGCCAAGTAACTATTATCATAAAGTTTTATGAAGCTCCTTAATCTCGTGGGTTGACAATGACGGGATAAAAAATAAGTCACTTCATTAGAGATACTCTTACCCCTGCCCTGAAAAACAGAGATTTTTTTCCCAGTTCGTGTGCACCTCGGCTAACTCATGGGTCCTGGGAAATAACCAAAGAAAATTCTCCGTGGTCTTGGAGGGACTCAAAACCGTTGACCTTCAAGGAGGAGTGCCAAAGTTCAAAGGGTTTAAATGCTCGAATTGTGTTTGGATTCTTTGGACTCAAATACGTATTTGAATCTTGCTATCCTTTATGGATACTTTTTGGTAACCATGGGTGTCCTAACTAGCTTACGCACGTAGGACCATGAAGTTAACAAACTGAAAAATCCAAACGGTGTATCAAGACCTAGTCTTTATTTGTCAGTTAAAAAACCGTCAAAGTTTTCGAGGCTTTCTTCCATACCATCCCTAATTGCACTCTTTGGTTTCATTTATCTTAAAGTAATCTATTTGGTAGAAATAGTGTAAACTGATTGCAATTTTGGCAGGAATTATCATGTCTTCCTTTGCGACTGCCGAAGTTTGCGACGCACATGCATCCCACCTAGCCGTTGGTGATCTCCGAGCCCTGGAGCCCGTGTTCAAGATTTACGGGCAATGTCGAGCTTTCTCTGGGCCCATAGTCACTCTCAAGGTGTTTGAGGACAACGTTTTGGTTCGGGAGTATCTCGAGACTAGGGGGGACGGTCGGGTCCTAGTCATTGATGGCGGTGGAAGCATGAGATGTGCACTCGTGGGCGGCAATCTTGGCCAGTTGGCTCTGAACAACGGGTGGGCAGGAATTGTCGTCAATGGGTGCATCAGAGACGTGGATGAGATCAACGATTGCGATATTGGGGTTCGAGCATTGGCTTCTCATCCTCAAAAGTCGTATAAAAGAGGTGTCGGTGAAAAGAACGTGCCGGTTCATATCGGAGGAACCATAATCCATGATGGTGAATGGTTGTATGCCGATAGCGATGGGATTCTTGTGTCGAAAACCGAGTTGTCGTTGTGAAAGTTTCCCTATCGATACATCCTTCAGAAAATGCCGAAGTGTTCAGTGTTTTTTTTCCTTCTCGTAGTCTTGTAACAAATATTTTGAGACGATGGATTCTTTGTATTACAGTCTCTGGTCATATAAGGTGGTAGTCATCTTTGCAGAATAATTGGAAAGTTTCGGGTTCGATTTCAAGTACCATCCACCCGGTCTTGGGAGATGGGACATACGATTTACGTCCCCATGATAAACATAGAACTGGTCGATGTTCCGGAAGGTTCTTTTTGTTGTTCGGAAAATTTATGAAAAATATCTTGTCTTTTGAAACCGTAGAAATCTGAATCAATTTATGTGCATTTTGGCTAATCTCAATAAGCCCGAAAGAGAGAAAATAGCTAACGGAAAATAATTCTTCCTGAGGTTATAAATCTTACAACCAACATCTGATACATGTCAACATTAACGAGGTGAACCAAGATGCACCAGAACAATTCTCTTGTAAAACGTAATTTTATGGGTAGACATGAGATTAAAAGTGATCACGGGTTCAGATGTCTTCTTACGCTTTTCACCATAACTTCTCTTTCTCACACGATTCTTTGCCTACACACACACACAAACATTAGACTATGGGGTTGTTTACCAAACACTTACCCGGTAAGTGCTTACCAGTAAAATTTAATACTATGATTTACTTACTAGGTAAGATTTTACTCCACCAAAATGGTATTATATGCAACAATTTACCCGGAAAGCTCTTACCATGGTAAGAGTCGTCGCCCTCACTTATCGGGTAATACTCTTGGTCCTTGTCTCGCTCTTACCAGGTAAGATTCTTGGTTCTTACAGTATTCATCCGTAAGGTAATGTGACTTGATGTTCACTTACTCGAGTAAGTGTTTACCAAGTTATATTACATTACCAGATGAATATGATAAGGACCAAAAATCTTACCTAGTAAGAACGAGGCAAAGACCGAGAGTCTTACCTGGTAAGTGAGTGTAATGACTCTTACTACAGTCAGCTCTTACCGGGTAAATTGTTGCATAAAAAGCCCTTTTTATTAACTAAAATCTTACCTAATAAGTAAATAATAATATCGAATTTTTTTGGTAGATGGTTACCTGATAAATTGAGATATTCAAATGCTTTGAACCCTTTCAACCAAGCCAAATAACCCGACCCGACCCGCTAGTCTACTGATCGTAGTGAAGGTTGAACGAAACAAAGGTGAAGGTGGAGGAGGAGAGCGAAAGCCGGCCATTCCGTGATGGATCATAAAAAAGGAACCACCGCCTCCGCCATCGTAGGCGGTTATAGCTTACTGGAAAGGATACCGGAAAGCATCCTCAATGAAATCTTCTCGAGATTAGAACCGGAGACACTGACGACGCTTTGCTCGGTAGCATGCGTTTCACGAACCCTTAACTCCTCCGTCAACAAACTTCTCTCCTCTTTCTCATCCGTAGATCTCTCGGTGAGTTATTTCTTCTACATTTACGATTTATTTCATTCTTCAATCGTGTTTTTGAAAATCCAAAGTATATGATATATAGTTCCATCACATTTTAAACCTAAAGGCCTAAAAGTTTGCAATCGGATCTGGATATTAGGCGTTTTCCGTCGATTCTCAGACATTTGATGGAATTATTAGAAGGTTCAGGAAGATCGAGAAGATCACCTTGGATTGCCTCCGTCTCAATGATTCTTCGATCAGAAGTTTTCTCGGACCAGATGTTGAGGAATTGATTTTGTTGAAATGCTCTTCACTCTCTTACAGACTTCTTTCTAGCATTGGAAGAACTTGTCCAAATTTAAGGTATGCATTTCTTCCATTCTAGTGGTTACTTTAATTGTTACTAATTTGAATACTGTAGTTCATAACTTGATGATTATAGTGTATTTGATGAAGAAATGGTTGAGCCTAAGAGACTCAATATATCTGGACATAAGCATTGTTCCATACTTGATTAGTTCTCTTTGCAAGGCTTATTGGCTGCTATAATTAGGAACAACCAAGTCTAGGTTACAAAATCCATATCTGGCCTGATGATAAATGATATTCTAAATCACACATGCCACTGGTTATAGGGGTGACAATTATGTACCAAACTAAACCAGCCAACATGTCTACCAACTGTACCAATTTAGTTGGTACCGACTACATTTGGTTGGCAGTACCGTACCAAGTACACATACTTGGTTGATACACGGTATTGGAAGTCACGAACCATTGTAGTACCGACTTATTTGATTGCTTGTTATTATTCTTATTATTTATGTATTGAATATTAAATGTTGTTAACTTTAACTGTTTTGTTTGAAAATTTGAACATTTTTAAGATTTATTCCTTGCAAATAAAACTTTTTAAACATCACATGTGTTACCTGCAAACCCAAAATGTCACTCAAAATTTGAACAAAATGACAATTTCCATATATGTAACATGAAGTTGTACAAAACCAGTACCAACATGTACCAACCGAAAATGGTTGGTACCAATTAAGTTGGTACTAAGTAGAGTTGGTTGGTACACAGAGAATTTTGCGTACCAATTATAATTGGTTGATACACGGTTTTGGGAAAGAAACTTGGTACTGTACCAACTACCAAGTCCACCCCTAACTGGTTTCATACAGGGGTGGACCCACTACGGTGCATACGTTGGCGGCCATCGCCTTGTTCCTCAGTCGTACCGGCTAGTGTAAAAAAGTCTTGGGGTGTCAAATGTGTTGCCGTATTATCTTGTTGGGCACAACCATATATTCCTTGACACTACAATAACAACACATTTTTCTCTTGGTAGAGTTGGTTTGTACGGTCTTTTCTCCCCTTTGGGGCATGGGTTCGAATTCTTATTTGTATCATTTTCTTAGTTTTTAGCTTTTATTTTCAGGTTTATTATGTTTCTGAAATTTTTTGAGATAAAAAACTCGAACATAGGATCTCATATACAAAAAAACAAGGAACTAACCAACAGACAAATGATGATTTTGTAAAAACTATCCATAGGCTTTTTATTTATAGTCAAATGGGGCCACCACTTGAAAATTTTTCTAGGTCCGACTCTGATTCTATAAATAGTATAACACTCGACCATGGGAACTTTTTATTTGTTGGATTGTCTCCATTCTCTTCTCAATGGCTCTTTTGAAAAGCAATCCGATGGAAGGATTCCATGTATTCTCACATCATTTATGTTCTATCTCAAAACAATAGAATCACAGTGTTTCTTTTTATTGTATTCAGAGTGCTTACGCTGGAGTTTTCTGGCTTTATTGACAAGTCTGCAGTATTCGATTTGAAACTTGAAGACTCACTTGGAAGTTGTCGGTTCTTGGAGGTAAATATGATTATTTATCTTTACTAATATCTATTTCAATCTCATGCCCTCGTAAACATACATCAGATTTGTGTTCCTTCGAAGCCCAATTGATTCTTTCACTTTACAGTCTCTTCGAATTAAAGTCCGTGGAGGAGAAATCAACGAATATGGCTTTATGTTGCTTGGTATCTACCATTTGCTGCCCCAAACTGTCAAGATTCTTAAGCTTCAGCCAGCTAGTGTATTGGATACTGTTATTTACCTCAGAACATTTAACTATACCAATCTTGGAATCCTGATTGCTCCCGCATCTTTCGGACAGACGTTGACACACCTATCGTTAGTCTTGGATTGCATCACTGATGTCCTTCTTCGCTCTATTGCACACTCTCTTCCCCTATTGGCTGAGCTTGATCTTAAAGACCGACCCACATCTGAACCATCTGATGACTTGTCTGACGTAGGGATTCAGTCACTAGTCGGTTGTCACCATCTAACTAGCCTCTCTCTTGTCCGAAGTCGCCAACATTTTGCCACCTCGTTCAAAAGAACGACTGATATGGGCATGTTTTTGCTTTCTGAAGGTTGCAAAGGGCTAGAATCTATCCGACTTGGTGGGTTTTCTAAAGTTAGCGATGCTGGATTCACTTCAATTTTGAATTCATGTTTCAACTTGAAAAAATTCGAAATTCAATACGCTTCCCTTTTGACAGACTTAGCATTCCAAGATATCAGTAAGGCTCCTAGGTCTCTTACAGACATAAAATTGGTGTCGTGTAGTTATATAACAAGTGAAGCAGTCCGTGAACTCGCTTCATGTAGTGATTTGGAGATTCTCAATTTACTCGGCTGCAGAAGTGTAGCAGATTCGTGTCTTACCAACGTTTCACGCCTTAAATTCTTGACAACCCTAAACTTAGGAGGCGCAGATGTTACCGATAATGGTATGTCCGTTTTAGGCAACGGGAATGCTCCCATTTCGACATTGTCTTTAAGAGGCTGCAAAAGGGTAACCGATAAAGGGATTGCTTTTTTGTTTAGAAATGAAGGAAAGATCAGAAAAAGTTTATCGTCTCTCGATCTTGGTCATATGCCGGGTATAACAGATGATGGCATTAGGACTGTTGTTGATGGGTCTTTAGGACTTGTAGATTTGTGCATTAGGAATTGTTTTCATGTCACGGATGCTTCCGTGGAGGCTTTGGGTTTAAAGGGTAGAAGATTTGAAAGTGAAAAAAGTAAAGTTTTAAGAAGGATTGATGTTTATAATTGTAGCGGGTTATCAATTGAATCTTTAAGATTGCTGAAAAAGCCTTTGTTTTGTGGTTTACAATGGATTGGAATTGGACGGACCAGATTGATTTGTGGAGATGTAGGGTTGGATGAGATTCAGAAGGAAAGAAAATGGGTGACCATTTGTAGGGATGGTTGTGAGATGGGATGTCATGATGGATGGCAATATCATAAGTTCGGACTCTAATTCGACGACTTTTTGCAAACTATGATGACCATCTTGTATTTTCGAAATTGTAGGGACGAAAAGTGTTACAATCGGCAGACTACAGGGGCCAGATTTGTAGTTTAGTCTAAAATGTATTAAAATGGAAGGAAAGAAAATGGGTGAGTATTTGTAGGGATGGTTTGCGAGATCATAAGTTTGGACTTTCAATCTGAGGGTTTTTTGCATGATGAACCGTTTAGTAGTTTGGGAATTGGAGGGATGAAAAGTGTTGTAACTGACAAACTACAGGGGCCAAATTTGTAGTTTACATAAAATGTATCAAAATGATGTAATGACTAACGAAGTTTGCCTTAGGTTTTATGTAGTGTAACAAATGGTTTATTTTTTTTAATTAGTGTAATAAAGTTTTAGTTTTTATTATTTATTTTTGTTTTATAGTTACTGGTAGATTTCGACCTTTGTAAATGTCAAATATTTAAATCCTCACGGAAGGTGAGGGTAGTATGTATGTTTTTAAAAATGCATATTACATGAAAAAGTAACGTATTTTAACTTGATTTTATTTTGGGTAACGTACTTTTAAAACTTTCATTTTGGTATCTAAGATGTAAAGTGTTAAACATTTAAGTATCTGAGTAAACGGTTGAAGACTAATTTTAGATTAAAAAATATTCGTGTCACTAACCATGTCAACAAATAATACTGAGTTTGATACCATATCACTCATCATTTCAGTATGATAACCGGTTAATGTTTCAACCGATTACCTGGGTACTTAAATGTTTAAAATTTTTACATATTAAGTACCAAAATGAAAGTTTTGAAAGTACATTATTGTAACCTTTCTGCAAATATTTCGTAAGCCTGTCAAAAGGTTATTGTTCTAACAAATATACGGTTAATGTATAAAAGTGAAAACTGCATGTCTGCTTGAAATCACAAATTAAAATGCTAAATGAACCTCTGGAAATCATGAGTTTTGGATTGTGGGTGTCATATTCACCGCCACAGTATTGAAATTATAGACGACCGAACAAGTAATAAATATAACCAAAATAACAAAAATCTATACCATATATTATATTCCTTAAGTGATACATATGTGTAAATATTACCCTTTAAATAGCCAAATGATATTATTAATCTTGATGATCAAGGGTAGAATGGGACATTGAAAACTTATTTTCCAAATGGACGTTTATTTTGAGACAAGTAATCACTTAGAATAAGATCGTTCTCCTAGCATTCTTTGAAAAACGGAACCATGAATCATCAAATCGGCCAAAAGATAAAAACCTAAAATACAATAATTGGACCCAAAAATTTCAGGGTCGTGTTCCATATATCTCACAATGAAACACCGTCATGCAAGCAAGGCCTGTTAGCCCATAAGCAAGATGATACAGCAGCACTTCCTATGTTTTCCGACCAATGTGACGGTGGTCAATCAACGTTTGGGACTAACACTTTTGATGTATGATTCAAGCAACTTTCATATGAAAGTTTGTTCTCCGAGTAGGCTTGTCATAACCAGATCGTTGATCGTGCTGCAAACACGAAGATGCAATGTCAAGATTGCCACCAATTCATATAGATAAAAAGAAAAAATTCTAATAACTTATAACTAGCATCCGGATTTCGATGATTTGCGCATAATTAAAGCATCTGTAAGTGGGAGTTTTCACGGAATCAACCTCTTACCCTCTTGAACCAAAAATTGTTTGCCTTTTTCAAATTGAGGATATTTATTTTGGGACAAATAAAATACTGTTATAAGACATACTGATGAGGACCACCACTGTTTGGTTGGTTTGTAATAGCATCTCCAATGGAGGTGAACCCACTTTTTGTATTTCTTTTTTCTTGCCAACTCATTTCCAACTCATCAAATTAAGAATCCATTTTGTGAGTTCCATGTATAGTATAAGTTAAATAAATACATACACATTAATTACTATACTGGATATAGAAGTCAATAAAAATATATAAAAAAACTAGCAAATTGTCACTTACACCAACTTCAAGGTAAGAACCAAGGTTCTTGTACAATAACTCAACAGGGATGAGGTTCTTATAAGAACTCTCTACAATGTTAGTTCTTGTCAAAATCAGATCAAATTATACATTGAAAATGTAAAAAAAAAAGTTTTGATGTTCATGTATATGAGAAAGAAATTAGCATGTAGATGTGCATTTCACAATATATATATAGGTGTGTATTTTTTTTGAAGTATATAATATTTATATACGGCAAATAGAACAAATAAACTCAACACACCCTCCTCACATTTGGTGAGCTTTGAACCCCTAACTTTCTAGGAGACCAAAAACTCGCATACCGTAAGGCCAAAGGTGTGTATTTTGCCTACCCCTATAAAGAATTCTGCTACATTGATAGCTCCTGCCCTAATTTGTCTCGTCACATCAAATCATAATAATTTCACTTACTGAAAACAATCAAGTACTTCAAAGTGGAACAAAGCAAAAATGTATGTACCTTGAGCAGTTGGTGAACATGCCCACATAACTAATGAATAGTGTGTCATTATATTCCTACAATAAAAGTAGATTAGCAGTGTCAAATATAATATCTCAAAACTAGCCAAAAGAGTCAATAGCCTAACGGCATTCCGGGTTACCACCAGATCCCAACCTTTTTGAAGGTCGAGGGTTCAAGCGTGAGGAATGCGTGTGAGTTTTGCCGTGTATAAATATCATATACTTCAAAAAACAATCTCAAAGCTGACAGTTGCCCAAAAAAAAGCGAATTGAAAGAAGTCAAAATTTCCGAACAAACAACAAATTCCGAAACAAAAGAATAATACTTGATACCTACTAGAAAGATAATTTAAAACTTTTTCCGTTCGGTTTGCAGGATTTGGAATTGAATTCCATGCCAATCCTATGTTTTGGTTTAACGGAAAGTCTGGAATTGAAATCCAACAAACATTGGATTTAGAAATCCCACGGGTATGGTTTCTATTTCAAGGGATTTCATAGGATTTGTTTGTAAAAATGTTCTAAAATATGTTAAAAACATTTGTTTTATAATCATCAATTAATAAAAGATAATGTAATTATTTTTTATAATAATTCACAATTTGTTTTTTTGTAAAATATCTATAAACAATGGAATTCAATTCCATTCCAAATCCTACAAACCAAACCCACTAAAATTTTTGAATCTTTCAACCCCCAATCAGTGGAGACATGGAGGAGAGGTAAAAGAGAGATTTTCGAGCCTGAACATACAAGCAAAATTCCAAATTCTTCCACGAAATCCAAATCCCTCAAAGACATATCGTCAAACCAAAAGGGCCCTTAGTGCATTCTTTTGACTGCAAATGCAGAATCCTATTGATAAGTTGGCAGAGTTGGAAAAAAGTTGCATCTTTCCACAAGCTGACTTGGATACCCACGGTTACCCAAGAAAAAGAATTGAAAAAGTGCATCTTTCTGAACAAGCAACAAATGCTGAACAAAATAGAATAATACCCACTACAAAAATAATTCAAAACCTTTAATGGCTCATGTGCCCCATCCAAACAAGGTTTCACAATTAGAAGGATACCTCTTTGCATAGCATGAAGAAAGTGATGAAGCACTCAGATTCTGCTATTAAGCATCTTGATAGCACTATGTATTCCCATCAAGTGCACAGCCACTACAATAATACATTAAACGATCAAAGTTTTCACATACCGCTGAAAACAGAGATTATCGATGATAAAGTCATATTTAGGGAATTTCATACTATAGGTGACGGAATCATAGGCCTCACATTGAGTGGCAGCTGAACCTCCATCGGATGGTTTCAGATGTGCAACATGGTCACTGAGACCCTTTCTGCTTCTACCATTGAGCAATATAAGAACATATTCATAAACATAAACTAAATCTTTCTAGAGAGAAAAGAATACCAAAATAAGCATTTTAGAGCAAACCCTTATAGTGTAGCTTGAGTGTACAAAAATAAGCTGTGGAATCCCATCAATAACATGCAACTCTTCAGTAGTCATCATCATCCCATATCAGAAAGGAAAAAAAAAAAAGATCAAGTATCAGCAAAGTTCTAGAGTGATATGCAAAAAGTGTTGGTTTTTTTCTTTTTCAAACGCTATTGAACAACAAGCTCGATACTTAACAATCAAAGGACCCAAGCATTTGTATCAATTACACGGATCAAGATATACATTTTATAGAATGCAATGACTTCCCTATACACGTACAGAACGGCTTTACATTATCCAAAAATCAGGATGCGGTGAGGTCGGGAATCCATTGTTTTTAGCTATTATAGACGCGCACTCACACACAAAAATTAAGTTGGTAAAAAAAAATACTAAGGGGGTGTTTGGTTAAAGGTATTAAGCAGTAATCAGAAGGAATGAAAATAGAAGAAACTGTTTAGTTTTATATAATATAATGAGTCTATTCCCCTAGAAGCCCAAAGTTTCAATTCTGGTTAAACCGGGGAAAATGAAAAATTAATTCCCTGTCATTTTCATTTTCATTCCCCAGCCCAACCAAACAGCCACTAAATTGACTTGATAATCCAAGTCGGCATATACTTATATGAACTGAAAACTGCATTTATATGAAAAGGTTTAAAAGAGATATTTAGCTGTTATCAAACACATTACAAAGCATTGCTCTAAATTGGAAGGGGTACATACCACTCTCGTAAATAGTTACAGGGAGGTCCTTCTGTGCATGATTGATTGAAGGATTCAAAAGAACATATGAAGGGCTTTAATTGATATCCATCAACTGTTGCAAAATAATCCACCACCATGGTCTTTACACATAAACTAAGTGAATACATACATACATACACATATATAGGAGGCTAACCATTTGAGAACCTACAAGATTGCAAGAAGCCTGAGAACCGGTGCATCATATGTTATTTCATATGATTTTTTACATCTAAGGCTAAAATTTAGGGTATTGACTAACATATATATGTTTCACAACACGAAACTTTTTGGCGTGCTCGTGAAACAAAAAAAAAAAATACAGGTTTCACGTTATGAACCAGATACATATGAAACAAACTCATTGCAAAATGAATATATGTTAATCAATGAATTATATACTAGCCTTAGATGGAAAAATTCATGCGAAACAATACTTAAAAATAAAAGTTCTACGGTTATCACAATGTATATATATGTGTGTGTGTGTGTAGATAGATATTCAAATGAAATTTTCACCATTTGAAGTTTTCACATAAGGGACATTACTACTCACAGCTTTGTGTATGTGCATATCCAATTCTTCTGCATTACCTCCAGTGGAATACCATCCAAGTATGTAAAAATTGGGAAAACCAAAACCAGCGTGATAACAGAAACCCTAGAGATCATAAATTATATAATTGAATCAATTGAATGTGCAAGCAAAATCATAAATTACGATTGCATGAAAGTTTTTTTGCAGATAAACATACATATATCATAGATCGAAGGTTATATACTGACAGAGCTCTTGCTTCTTTTCGAGGAAGGAACGATCGAGTGAATGAGTTGAAGGATCATAGAGAAGCTCGAAACTATTGAAGATCTCGACGGTACGTCCTCGTTGAACTCTGATTACCAACCAAAAACCCTAGGTGAAGAAGAAGTGGCGGTGACGTCGGCAATGGCAATGGCAATGGCGTTGGTGGTTGGGGCTTGAGCTTGGGACTTGACACGTGTGTAGTGATCCGATATGTTGACAATAACCAGTGGATGAAGCTTGAGTGTTAATCCACTGCTCGATGTTGAAGAAGAAGATGAAGATGAAGATGATGCCATTTGAATCCTTCTTCGAGAATTTTGAATTCTTTGATTTTGATCGAGATTTCGAGGGATTTGTTTTTCAAGTGCTTTCTAGAGTCCCGGCTAAAGATTAATGTTTAGTCCTTTTGGTTTGGTGAAATTGCTATTTTAGTCCTTATAGTTTAAAAATTATATGATTTGTACTTCCTTATTATATTTGTCTCTCTAACTAACTTTGGAGTTGTTTAGCAGTTGTTGAATAGTTTAGTACATAATGATTACATGATCAAAATTACTAAGAGACTCTTATAATATAGTGCAAAATAAAATATAATTATTCGGTAATTATTCAGAATAAAATTAGGATGCTGAATGGTTAAAAGAGACCCAATATACAAAATCATTAAGAGGGTTTTTGAACCATTAAAAGGTAAACAAACAATCCCAAAAGATTATGTTAAATAAAAGACATTGTAATCGTTTAATGTTTTCATTTAATTTTAAACTCACGAAAACCATAAGTCAACCATTTTTAAAATCAAATCCATCTAGTTGCAGATTTCGTCTTTGTTGATTCGTTCAAAAACCTTGAGGATCTCCTCCTTATAGCTATAGAGTCCAAACACTGTTAGATGTCATAGCTTCTACATCTGCAGTGTCTAAAAACCGCTAGATGTTGTAGCTTCTACATCTTTAACGTCCAAAAACTGTTGGGTATCGTAGCTTCTACATTCGCATCTCTGGATGGAGCGTTGGAGAACAAGATACGTAGCTCTGCATGTGCTTAATTCAATGAGTTTTCACCACCAGATAACAGGAGGGAGAGGGATTTCAACACCAATTAAGATTTTATTGTATTTACGATTATATATTTTATCTTATTCATATTATATAATATGGCAAATTGCATTAAAAAATAATATACTTTGACTTGATTCCTATTTTGGATAATGTACTTTGACTTGATTCCTATTTTAGATAACGTACGGTCAAAACTTCCATTTTGGCACTTAAGATGTAAAGTTTTAAACAATTAAGTACCCGGGTAACTGGTTAAAGTATTAACCGCTTACCATGTTGATTTGACGAGTGACATGGTATCCGGTTAATGTTTCAGCAAATAGTACTGAATTGGATACCAGATCACTCGCCACATAAACATGGTAACCAGTTAATGCTTCAACCGGTTACCCGGGTACTTAAATATTTAAAACTTTATATCTTGGATACTAAAATAAAAGTTTTGAAAGTACGTTGTCCAAAATAAGAGATTAAAATACGTTACTTTTTCATACAATTTGGGCTTTAATTTGGTCATAAGATATAAAGTATCTTGTATCCCCAAAGAAATAGCTCATCTCCATTGATTGGATTTGGTGCATACAACCTTGGAAACTAATCTCTTGTTAAACAAATAATCCCAAGATCAAAAGCATCACCTCACAAAAACACACACACACACACACACATATTCTTGCTTCTTCATGCTTTAAATTGACATCTATCTTTGCAGCAATTGATGGTCTGAAACAAGAATAAACCAATAAAACAAATACAGAACAATTAGTAAATTAACTGACTCGTAGAAGTACAAACGAGAATACTTTCATTTTACGAAAAGACAAGAACACCCTTATCACATGTGATGATACACCCGGGGGGGTGGGGGTGTAGACGACTTAGCATGTGGCCTAGGTTGTACCAAAGGTCGCCCTTGTTAGTATCACATATGAATAACTACAGTCAAACAGTCTTGCTGACGTTTCGTAAATTGAAGATGTTATCGTTTGAACCCTTCCCTAACTAACTAACTGTACAATCATTATAGAATGAATACGCAAAAGTAGAACTTGAGAACAAGAAAGGTCGTGCTGAAAATTTGAATTTTGAAAGACGAGTTAGAAATAAACGACAGAAAAACAAACAGGTAACGAAACAAAGAAAACTAGAGAACATATAAACGGAAACGAGAAACTAAATACTCTGATAAAAGAAAAGATTGTGTTCACATCTATATCATGGCATGATCAGCTTAAGAGGTTAATGCATATGTGAATAAAGGAACCAGGTGGTGAAAAAGAGGGCTAAAATTACATTTCTAACCTCTATTTTTCTTCCAATCGTCGTAGCACAGACTCCGCGAAACATTGCTGCCTGCGCAACATTGCAAAGGACAAATTTTAGAGCTCACAAGAGAAGAAAAATTGATCAAACTTTGGTTCTTCATGTAATATGGTAACCTAAAGTATAGCTGTTATACTAATAGAGGGAGGTTTAAAAGAAAACCCCCAAAAAAAATGAAAAGTCGAGGAACACTCTAGTAACCATTCATTTGGACGGGTATGTACATATGCATACAAGTAATTGAAGTTGTTTCTTGGTTTTTATGCACATATGCATACCAAACAAGAAGTTATTTGTATGCACATGTGCATACCGTCCAGATTAACGGTTACCAGGGTGTTCCTCAGTTTTTCATTCTTTTTGCGGTTTTCCACTAAACCTCACCCTATATCAATAACTTTATAAAGAGAGTTGAAAATATGCTTATAATATATGCCTAGAATGCAACCACCCTTCTTTGTATACCTAATACTCCCTCCGTCCCAAAATAAATGCCCACATTTCTATTTTATTTTGTTTCAACAACTATTCAATTTCAAAAGTAAGTGCATACTTTCCCAATTCTACCCTTAATTATTAGATGGATCAATTCAGTACTCCCTATATTTGCTAAGGGTAAAATTGTCATTCAGTTAATTAAAAATGTAATAGTTACATATTTCTAATATTGTGTCTTTTTCATCATGGACATTTATTTTGGGACGGAGGGAGTAGAATAGAGTAAACAAAACATGCATCTTCCACAGGTTTAATATTCAAGCACCATTTGCATGGTTCGTCACACTTTTCACAAGCCCGGTGTCTTCACGGAAACAACAGTTCTACTATTTGGGTAGATGTTAGGTCGCACATCATGCCCTTCCCGGACCCCCTTCAAGGACCGCTCCTTCACGTGGGATATACCGGGTTCGTTTGGTTTGGTTTTATGGACGATGGCTTTCGACTCCATTATTTAAGTACAAAATTAAATGGTGCCAATTATGTTTTTCCACACAATAGTAACTAACATAGACAAATTTGCCAGGCTTCCTTAATATAACAAGCTACTTTACAGCAAGAACACCGTATGAGAAGCCATAAGACTTCCTTAGCAGACACAAAGTAATTACGTTTAGAATAATGACTCCACACACTTATGACATCCCTCCTTAATGAAAAACAAAGTTCCCAGTTTTACATACAAAAGAATGTTGCCGATGGTTATATTTATATATATATATAGAGAGAGAGGGGGGGGCAAGGGAAAACCCCCCTAAAAAATGAAAAACCGAGGAACACCCTAATAACCATTCAGACGGTATGCACATGTGCATACAAGTAATTGAAGTTGTTTCTTGGTTTTTATGCACGTCTTACAAATTACTTGTATGCACATGTGCATACCGTCCAAATGAATGGTTACCGTAGTGTTCCTCAGTTTTTCATTTTTTCGAGGTTTTCAATTTTTTAAAGAACACCATGGTAACCGTTCATCTAGATGATATGCACATGTGCATACAAATAATTCCTAAGCAAATTGTCCGGTATGCACATGCAAATGAACCGTTATTAGGGCGTTCGGTTTTTCATTTTTTTTGGGGGTTTTCCCCTAAMCCTCTCTCTCTCTCTCTCTCTCTCTCTCTCTCTCTCTCTMTATATATATATATATATATATATTAGGTTGTACATTAAAAATATCATCAACACGGTTAAAAACTTAAAAGATCACAGAAGTTCAACTTACTTGCTTTCCCTGTGTTTTGGGCTAGGGCGCGAGTATTTCAAGTACCCATCCCAAGGAACCATCTTAAGTCCTGCACGAACAGATATGATTCCCCTGACCCTGCAACGGAGCAAAATGTAGAAGAAAAAAAGGGATCCAATCAAAATAACTTCAGATACTAGAGACATTTATAGTATTGTTTCCGTGTATTCTGAGTCAAGAGAAATCAAACCTCTCTGCAAACTCAATAGGTGTTTCTCCGGGCTTCATATTTTGGGGTTCAAGGTACCAAACATCACAAACCACAGCCCATGATGTCATTAGCTGCAATAAGTGGGTTGTGAAGGATTGCCTACAAAATGGGCATGTATTAGAACTAGTTATGCCTTATATAATGTCGGCAAATCTGTTTACAAGTGCAAGTTAAAGAAAGTAACTAATAAATGTAAGAAAGGTTTACCAGGTACCCTTTTTTTTAATGTAAGACCAATTTTAAATTTCTCAACTGATGTAGATCTAGGTTTGTGTTTATAACTATAAGAGTGCGTTTGGTACAGAACAGAACAGGAATCACTGTTCCATGTTTGGCAGGACTTCTGTGTGGAACAAAGTGGAACAGGCGTGTTCGACCCCCCACCTTGCCTGACCAAAGAATAAGATAAAAAGCAGAGTTCCCGCCTACGGCTCCTTTGGCCGTTATATGAAGTTCAATTGTATCGTATGTTAGTTAGAGAGGTTGGCGAACTACTACGATCTATAGTAGATTCATGAATGAAATCATAATTAACCAAGACGATTTAAAGAATAATTGCGGCCTAGTCAACAAGCTTCTCAACTTCCTTTCATCCCTCGTATATACAGTTGTCCAACTACTTTCTTCCTCCGACTTCTTTAGCCACTTCCAGCTTCCCCACTTTCGCATGTGTCTCGGTTCTTGAGCATGTTGACGAATTAGGCGGCAGTTGAAAGAGCTACTCAAAAGCTTGACGAAGAAGCAAAGTAACAAAAACACGAATGATATGCTATATTATATTCTAATAATTATATATATTTTTAAATGCAGGCAACAATTCTGGTGGCTTCGGAATACCTTCGTAAGCCATCTAAAGGAATGAAGAACACTGAAAGGTGGAATATGCCTATATTTTACCAATATAACCTCAAAATAAAACCTAATTTTCTTCCAAAACATCAAATAAGTCATCCTCTTTACATTTTATTCATTCTTTAAATTTTACTCATCGTATTTTATAAAACCTAATCTCAATGCCAGCTCAAAGCATATTATAAGTTGCAGGGAACTGAAACTACTGAATTACAAATAGCGAGTCCTCATCTAAAGAACCTGTAGCACAATTCACTGCAAGAAAGGAAAAATGGAAGTAATTCAAATTTGGAAGGAAATTTCTTACTTCCTGCTATTCCAAAAGGCATCAACAAAGATTTTGTTGTATTTGATTGCAATTGGGCAAACAGTGGAGCCGAGTTCAAATGCACCCTAAAAGACAGATTACCAACAAATCAATATAACTATGCAGTAAAAAGTATTTTATCAGAACAGAGAGAACTATCCACTTCTTTTCTTTGAACACAAATTATGGCCCCTTTGACAAAATAATGACACATGCTTTTCTATTTGGACCAAGTTTTGACCCAACTTTCTAAACTAATTATTAATGATAGCAGTAGAACACATCCTTGAAATCATTGAATGAATGATTATTTGCTAAAAAAAAAAATCAAGGGTGCGTTTCGTATCCAGACAGGATAGAACAAGACAAGACAGGATAGAACAGTCGTTCAGCGTTTGGTAAGACATACTGGACAGAACAGATAAAATGACCAATTTACCCCTAATGAGTTGTTTATATATTTTGATTAATTTATGTAACTTATTAAATTATAACAAAATATATTATTAGAAAGTTCTTGTCAAGACCATTAAAAATGACACCAAAATAAAAAGTTTATGTAATTTTCAATTTTTATATTCTATATCGTTCCTATATTATGTTTTATTATTAATATTTAATAAATTACAAAATTAATCAAAGTATAGAAACCGTATAAAAATAATATTGTGAGAACAGTAAAGTGAAAGTTTAAAGAGCATAAAATACAATATATAAAATTTAAAGAATGAACAAAATGTAAAACGAGATGTGTATTTGTTGTTTTAGAAGAGAACCAGATTTTATTTTGAGGTTATATTAGTAAAATATTGATTTGTTCCACCTTGTTTCATGGGGTGGGGGTGAAACACGCCTGTTCCACTCTGTTCGTGTTTATTCCACATAAAAGTCTTGCCAAACGTGGAACAGTAATCCCTATTTCGTTAGTCTTGTCCAATGTACCAAACGCACCCTTGTTATTAACAATGGCTATAAAGATGCCAAGAACAATTTGTTATAATATGCTTATGCATTCTGATGGATCAACACTCACCCTAAACATAATGGCAGACAATAACAAGGGTGACACTTGCATATCCAACTAATTCAACATGGATTAACATATTTTACCTTTTTGAACATAACGGTGTAATGATTATTTACACAAGTTCCTTCAGGAAATATAAGAAGAGGATTGTTGTCAGCTCCTTCAACATGTTCTCTTAACCTGAATAGCAAGTCCATATCTCAACACTCATAAAGCTAATAAATAAAATAATAGGGACAAAGAATGCATACTTTCTTGCTACAATTTCACGATCTTTTGCTTCCGAGCGATTGAACCATATACACCCCACACTTTCCAAAATAGTGCTTTGCAGAAGTCCTAAATGAAAAAATTAGCATTAATATCATGTTATTCGTATGTTCTGTTTTCCTTTTCCCCTAGTCGTTTTCTCATGTCTCCATTTAGCTTTTCAATATAAGAATTCCAAAGTTCCTCAGAATCATGGGCCAAACAGGTTTTTGCATAATTCAGAGCCTCTTTTACATTTGCACTTAAATCATACTTCAATATATTGAGAGATGCAAATCAAACATGTGCACGTACCAACCCATCCAGGGTGTTTCTGCATGATAACAGCAAATGCCGTCATCTGTTCTAGAACGATGAAATCAATCATTGATGTATGATTAGCCACAAACACCTGTTCATCCAACAATCAAATACTTAGATAAAATCGTCAAATGTCAGAACTGAAATAAAACAATTTTATCAGAGAAAAGGCTTATACATTAGTACATTACAACTAAATGCAAAATAACCTGTATGCATTTACCTGTTTAGGCCTTGCACATGGCCGAGGGCCATGATACTTGACAACCCCTGTCCATGATGCAACAAAGAAGCTGCAAATTAACTCCACCAGAGCCCTCTGAAGGCAGACAGAAAACCCCCCAAAAATATTAGTCAGAATGGACCTAGTGAGCTCCAATGCATCAATCAAACTAAATATGTATCCGTTTTATGTAATGGGGAAGAACTGCAACCCACTCCATATAAAAAAAGGCCTTGATTGCTCTTATTACAGTAATTTCCTAATGGTGGCACAGCAGCTTGCTTATGCCCATGACCTGTCTGACATCCTCTGCTTCAAAAATAAATCGGGTTACCCCTACAGGCAAAGTAGTATTTTCTTGCTGTTGGTTTGATATGAAATCTTGGTAGTCCAAGTTTATAATTATGCTCAGATAGCCGATGATCCCTAAGACTAAGAGGGTATGTGAAGAGAAGGTGATCACTGGTTTTCCCCATGTTTGGAAGGCAAGGGCGAAAGTGCTTATCAAGTTATCGTGCAGTTTGGCTGTCTGAAGAATGGTGGGGGACCCAAGAGTTTTTTGCCAAGCGGATGCACTTCTAAGGTGGATCAAAGACCCGGAAAGTCGTTCAATGTATTTCTAGCCAAATTCCACCTTCTCGAGAGAATCTTTAAATTTTTGGTTGATTTTGAGGGATTTTTTAAGTTTTTTGGTTCATGTTCCTTGTAATTTCTAATATCCTGGAGCACCCCTTAAAGTTTAGCATGTTTATCATTTTTAGTCTCACTCACCAAGTAGCATTTTTCTATAATATTTGCCTTATCAACAAAAAGAGTTTGGCATATCAATAAGAGTACAACAAATAGATAAACAATGGGTGCAGGTGTTTGGCCAAAACTGAATCACACCATCAAGATTTATAGAACCGTCTATCGCCAGAACTAAGAGGTTCCTCTTCTAACAATACGTTAGCATGGATGTAAAAATATTTCAGGAAGGCAGGCATACCTCTAACCTTTTCCTCAACTTATCATGCCCTTTTAATAGCAAATGCACAGGAATATAACACGATAGGAATATAATCCATCCGAACGTGAGAATAAGAACCCTGCAGTACGGACAAGAAATGAAGAATCAAATAGACATGAACCGATGCCCAAAAGATGCATCAAGACTATCTGAGACATGATTAATGAATAAGTCACTAACTTTTAGGATTTCTACAACCTTCATACATATATAATTCAACCAGATTAAATTTTAGACAACTGGAATCTATAGAGGGATAAATAAAGTGGATTATTCCACAGAGAAGGGAAGGTAATGAGGATGAGAGGTTTTATCTGTAACTACTATCTTTTAAGAGAGACAATTTGATTCCAAAGAGAAGATAACCAGCAGCTTGCATGTATCAGCAGTGCCATGGAAACTTTAAAATTTCTACTACTACATTTCAAGAGCAAATATGTAGGTCTAAAGTGTCATGTCCCATTATAGCAACAAACATCGGTTGCTTAAAAATATAAAATACTTTTTCCCGGTAATGGTACCATGAACTACGGGTGATTCACCAGTCCACAACTGAGAATTATGTGTTGTCATAATAAAGAAGATGATACATGCATTGTTGCGGTGGTATATGTGAATTTTCTAGAACCTGAACATACATTGGTTTTACAACAAAACAAAAGCTTATATTGGATAGAATCTCAAGCAAAGCAGAAAAAGCTCAAATAATCTAGAAAAACTAATATTTGAACTTTTTTCCTTTTTGTTTACAGTCCTCAACAGCTTAGAACTGCATGGCACAAACTGTCGAACACAGGTGTGGCTTGCAAACACATCTTTCAGGTAGACCAACACATAACTATAATCCCTAGCACGTCAAAAGCAATATCAATCTAGAGTACAACCCAGTTATATAGTTTTTCTCTCGGATCAAGAAAATCAAATATTCAGCCTTGGTCAATATGAATGTTCTCTATTACTGTATGACACGTAAGGTAATTAAGTGGTGATCATCTTGAAACATTGTACATTTGTACTCAACCATTCGTTTTTTGATAACCAATATACTTGAAAACATTACAGTTGGCAAACTGGAGTGTTGTGTTAGGCTATTAGCTATATTTTACCAGCCGCAGTTTCTTTCTGGCATTTGTACAAGCATGTTGGTTGTTTATAATATGTTGTGTTTGCTATTTTCCATCATATGGAGTGCTCTTTTTTAGCATTTCTAGAAGCATGTTGGTTGTTTAAAAATGAAGTTTCAAATACAATGGTTTGAAATGCTAATATCACGTTAAAAGTGTACTCAAAAAGCATATAATAGCTCCTTCTGTCACCAATGTTCTGTTCTTCATCCCATTTTTGTTAGACATAAAGTTACAAAAATCCAAGTAATACGCAGTTAAATAACACAAATACTTACCTCCCGGGGAAAAGAATCCCATATCTAACTACAACTCCCAAACACCACAATGGGAATAAATACACGTTCCAGTTCCAAGGCTCTGGCGGATTTGACTTAAAACATCGTGTGAAAGAGTCCTGCTCATGCACGAAGGAATTTTGGTTAGATTATATAACAAACAACATTTTATAACCAAAATGAGGACGATGATGATCAACGTGCAAAAGAAGTCACAAGCCTAAACCACTTATTTATCCTTATAACATTGCATGAATAAATATCACATGATTCATAATCGCATATCCATGTGTTGTCCCAATTTCATTTGATGATAAATTTTGTGGCGATTCTTGCCAATGAATGTTCTTTCGAACTTTTACTCCCCTAAACTCTGTCTTGCATTATTCTTTAATTCTTTTATTGTTATATAAATATGAATATCAGATAAGCATAATTACATTATGATTACAACCTTCATTGCTGGGGACACAGGCATTCCAATATGTCCGAGCCAACTTAAATAAAAACATATATACATGAGAACCTAACATAACCACTAGTATCATCATGAGAATGTCTAACAACAGAAACTGGCATAGCAACTACAAACATCACAAACTAGAACCTCTGCAAACTGAAATGTAAAGGAGTTTTTGCTGTATGTTCCTAAGTGAAAACTACTAGTTGTTCTTATTGTTATAGATTTGAGTCTCGCAATATCTTCCTGTAATATTCCTAGCTGTCTTTGAACACTTCGAATTGACATGCCCCAAAAATTAGTAAATAACAAGATGTAGACAAAGTGATCATTTGCAAAGGTAATAAAATTCCGAACAAAGATGAACTGTTGGAATGTCAGCTCCTATTTTATGCATATATGGAGCATGCTACTATTGAAGTTATTAGAACCTCAAACTTGGAACCTCAAAAATAAAATTGCCACCAATTAGCAAAAAGGGAACTACTAGAAATCGCTTCTTTATGAAATGAAGTATCATCCTCAGTCCTAAAAATAGGATCCCATTGAGGGGGGGAGAATAATTACCTACATCATTTTTGAGATAATGAAGTTCAAATCATAAATGACTACTTCTAGTGTCTGATTCTAATTTCTGAAATATAATTGAAATTACCAAAATAAAAAATAGACAATTAAAAAATCCCATTTCTAATCCATGATCATAACATAATAAATATGCAATCACATACATGCCTATGTAAAGAACCATGATACAGTCTTCCTAATAAACAAAAGATCCAAACATGTAATCAATTAGCTTCCACAGGGCGGAAAGTATATATCATGTAAAAGAACTCAACTTATTACACTATTTACCGATTATAACAGAAATAAAAATAACCAATTCACACAGCATTCAGTGAAATTCATAACAACCATGAAAAAAAAAGGTTTAAATTAGAAAGAAGAAGCGAAAAAACAACACTTACATCAACAATGGCACCAGCCGCCTCCGTTAAGGTCGGCGAGATGTCCAGCAAATCGCGCCTGCACAAAATTTAGGGTCAATCGATCACTGTTTCAAAATAACAACAAACGGATTGCCAGAAACACATGTAGATTGATAATAGGATTGGAAGATTACAATCGAAGCTTTGCATGAGGTTCTTGGATTGAATCAGTCGGGAGGTAATCTTCGATATTGGGACGATCTAGGTCCAACTCGGAGCTCGACGAGGTTAGCTTGCTCATCTTCTTGGCGATACGAGAAAGGGGGATTTTTGATTGTTTGACCAATGGAATCCATAGGACTACAATTAAAGCACATTTGGGCTAGGTTTTGAGTCAATCCCATTCGACCAAACTAATGAAAATATATTTGGGGTGGTTGGGATGTATTTATGTTTTTCTATTAAAAATATTTATCAACTTCCTCAAAAAAAATTATTATCGGTATAAGTTATCTATAGTATATTATAAAGCATTTAACAAAAAAATTTAAAAACCATTTTTATGCGTAAAGTACTGTTTATTAATGCATATTATTTAAAACTCAAGATTGCAAGTAGATTGTCCATATCTGAATTTCGTGTAACTAACTGCAGATAAACATAATCAAATACATGATAAATATCTATTTTAAATATAAAAAATCTAAAATATAATTAGGATATTCATTGAGTTCTAACAAAATATTTAATTATTATTTTTATAAAATATTATATTATTAAACCAAAAATAAATTATTTTGTTATTAAACNATTATTTTGTTATTAAACTTAAATTAAATTGTAATAGAAAAATAAATTAAAAAAATACATAAAAATGAGAACTGATTTGATATTAATATTGATATATTTTTTTCAAAATTTTATTTTATTCAAAAATAAATTCATTATTACTTTCTTAAAAACACATAAAATCGTATTATAACATCGACAAAGACAAATAATAAGATAGAACATTAAAATCGAGATGTGTCTCGCTGTATTACATGAGTACTCTTCTAGTTTATTCAAATACTCAAAAGTATTTATTAATGGTGTCAAACCGAAATAAGTCAATAAGTTGTTTTTATAAGCAATCTCAAACACCCCCTTAAACTAGGTTGAGTTAACGTGGGACAAGACTATTTTCGTAAGACACGTGAGATACAATTTTTATACTTGGAAACTTCATAACAAAATGTTGTGAAGGTAAACAAACCGAACCTTCACAGCAAAAAACAATCTGAATGTTACCTTTATAGTGTTTTGTTGTGAAGTTTCAAGTGTAAAAATCATGTCTCACGTGTCTCAAGAAAACAGTCCTTTCTCACATGATCTCAAGTCTATCTAGACTTCATATAGTGTTTAGTACCGCATAATTTATTTGGTTGGTTTTTTATTAATTTTTATATGGATAAAATCATTTGTATGGATTAATTTGTCTGTATATATTTGAGAAGGTTTTGTTTGGAAGTAGGGGTGTAAACAAGTTGAGTAGTAGTAGGTTAATCGAGCTCGTTTTTTGAAAAATTAATACTGGGCTCTAGCTCGATTAACCTTTGCAATATAGGGCTTTTTGAGTTTATTGAGTTCGATGCTCGTTTATGGGTTTGAACTGGGCGATTGATCATCGTTTATCGACTTAAGCTCGATAATTTTTATACTTTTATTGTATGGTTAATAAATATATGAACATGTTTGCCTCGAAAAAAATGTATGCTCGAATGGTTCGCCTTAGCTCGACTCGACTCGAAAAACTGAATCGAATTTTTGAACGAAGCCAGTCGAACATTAGTGTTATAAAGCTCGACTTGTTAAGTTAAATGAGTTCTATTTTGCATTCGAGATCGACTCTAACTTCAGAATTATTAAGTTTGAGTTCGAGATAAACGAGTTCAAGCTCGAGTAACTCGTTAAAAGTTCAAATCGTTTAGACCTCTATTTGGGAAGGTTTTTTTATAGATATAGGAAGCATTTTAATAATTGGGAAGTGTAGGTTCGGAAAACAACTCGGCTTTCTACATAAAATTTTATTCTAGAAGCTTATTAAATAAGTCACTTATATATCATCAAGTTATTACCAAACAGTCATGTATAATTGTCTGAATAATAAGTTGTAAGCTTCCTTAAGTTTGTTAAGATGCTAATAAAGAGGTAGGTTTTGAGTCAATCCCATTTGACCAAAATCGTCTTTTAAATTTCAAGTTTACAGGTAATTATATATATATATATATATATAATTTTTTTTAAATGTTTAAGTTTTATAAAACTGATAGATGATCAAGTGATAAACATGTTCATATACAATATAATCATCGAGATATACTGATATGACATAATATTTTTCGTTCCTATGGTTTGTTAAAAATTATGATTTCCATCCCCGTGATTTAGAAATTAAGGTTTTATTCTCTGTGATTTGTAATTCATTGTTATTTTTGTTTTTGTGATTTACAATTTATTGTTGTTTTGGTCTCTGTGGCTTATAATTCTTTACCGTTTTGGTCCTTATGGTTTATAATTCTTTATTGTTTTGGTCCCTTGTAAGGTAGTAGTCAGTCCGGGGACAAAAATAGCAATAAATTGAAAACCATAGAGACGAAAATCACAATTTCTAAACCACATGAAGCGAAGATATATTATTAACAAACAACAAGAACGAAAATCGTAATTTACCCTTATATTTATCAGTAAAGTCCTTTTTGGATTTAGTCTTAGAAAACGCATTAAGTACATTAGTTGCTTTTATTTTGTGATTCACATAAAATAAAGGTCGTACTGGTTATACCTCAAATATTGGCTTGTTAAATACATCATTTACCCCTCACATGAGGGACAAATTCGTCTTTTGACCTATTTCTTTTTTCTTACAAATTACAAATATTAAAATAAATTTATATATATATATATATATATATATATATATATATATATATATATATATATATATATATATATACCCTTTTCCCGACAACGAAACCAACCCCCTCCCCAACAAACAGAACCCCTTTTTGCTAACTTTCGCACCTCTTTCCTATATATCCTCCTATAACGATGATCATGGAGACCCCCTCCCTAATCGTTCATGCTCATATTTCGCAGGTTAATGACATGTAATCGTCCTTTTGCATCTTGTCGTTGTGCATCAACACCATTTGTAATCATCCCTATGCAATGAATCAAACGAACACACCATCAACACCTTGCATAACATCATTGCCTTTTAGGGTTTTCAATCGACACTTCTATATTTGTTTCACTTGATGGCAGATGATTTAGGGTTTCTTCATCTGGGTTTATTTATTCTACATCTGCACAAATTTAGGGTTTTGATTTTAGTTCAAGTTTGATAATAAAAAAAAAAGTTTGTATCATAATTTCTGTTAATGAACTTATACATCTGACTATTGCACGAGGAGCACATAGAGGGACAACGTTTAAGTGTTTGAATTCTTTTAACTAACTACATACAAACATAAGAGAATAAATGACAAACATCTTATTTTTAGTATAAAAAATCTAAAATATAACAGAATATCAAATTATTATCTTTATAAAATATTATATTAAACAAAAAATAAATTACATCGTTAATAAACTTAAATTAAATTATAAATAAAAAATTGAATTAAAGAAATTAAAAAAAACTAGAATTTTAAATAGTTAATTTGATTTTAATATCAATATATTTTTTCAAAATTTTATAATATCTTTAAATATATATTTTATTTAAAATTAAAAACATTATTGTTTTCTTAAAACCATATAAAATCGTATTATAAATCGATAAAGATTAACACGCGAATAAAACCAAATATTAGAATCAAAATGTATCTCGTTGCATTGTGCGAGTATTCTTCTAGTGTGTGTGTATATATATGTGTATATATATATATGTGTGTGTGTGTGTATATATATATGTGTGTATATATATATACACTTGGGATCATGTGAGACCGGTATGTTTTCGTGAGACTCATAAGACCAATTTTTTACACTTGAAACTTCACAGTAAAAAGCCTATGAAGGTAACCTTCACAAGCTTTTTGCTGTAAATGTTCGGGGGTTTTACCTTCACAATGTTTTATTGTGAAGTTTCAAGTGTAAAAAAGTAGTTTCATGGGTCTCATAAAAAAAGGGCTGGTTTTCACTTGAACTCAACCCCCTCTCTCTCTCTCTATATATATATATATATGTGTGTACGTATAGGTTGTTTTCGTGGGAATCTGTTGTTGATGATGAAATGATCCCATCCCATCCAACTAAGAACAGGAATAGTTTGGATCGAATTGCACAAAGAATGATGGTTGAACATGACCCCCGGATACCCTAACTAGCTACCCTACCTATATATATATATATATATAACCTATACATACATATATATATATGTATATATTGTATTATTGTAGCTAACAATTAATTAATTAATGAGCAGGATGTTTGTCCAATAGGTATTCATGCAATGGCAAAGTACATATACATAGTGTTTTTTGGAACCCTAGCTACCTACTGGACACATATACATGACTCACAAAATCTAATAAAGTTTGCATGCAAGACCAAAGAATTATAGCATGGTTTTTGTCCATTTCATGCAACCTCACTACATTTACCATTTACCATTTACCATTTACCATTTACCTCAATCAATCATTCAGTCTCTACATGTTTTTTACACAGTGTATATATATATATAATATAGAGAGAGAGAGAGAACCAGATGCCAAGTACTTGTATACACACTGACTACTAATCGTCCATGGTTTACGGATCCTCTTCTAAAACTGGTCTGGACCACTGCCACACATCCATGTGAAACTCATGGTTTGAATCTCATCCCAAATTACATATAACTTCATGTGTATATCATTCGGGTGAACGGTTACCAAGGTGTTACTCAGTTTTTGAATTTGTTACGATTTTCTCTTGAATCTGACCATAAATATTTATATATAGAGAGAGAAGGGTTCAAACGAGAACACATTTATTTTACGAGAACGTGAGAACACCATTTTACCACAAACAATCACATATGATATTATTATTCGATTGCATATGATACACATGTGATACTAAATCAGAGACGTGGATGACTTCTGACGCGATCTAGGTTGTAGGCCAACTTGCCCTTACACCACTAAGCCCCTTTACATGTATTATCACATGTGATAAATGTGTTATTTATTTAATATTGTAATTTATCAAGATCATCACATATGATACTAAATCATAGACGCAGACGAGCTTTGGTGCGACCTAAGTCGCAAGGCACGATATCCATACACCACCAAGTCCCCTGTATTATCACATGTGATTTTTTGGATCGAATCCGTAATAATTATGAACTAGTGGTTACAGACTGGCCCAAAAACATTGATTTTTTTATCGTTTAGTGGGTCCGCAATAATTACATATCTAGTGACTTTTGAGTAAAATATGGAGAAATAGGCAGGAGGTTAATTCAACCATGGAACATGGTCATGTGACTCAATTTCCCTTACATATATTGACTTGAGAGTGCAAAAGAGTACGAGTATCCATGGCTGATTACAAGGGTACTTTGTCTTTTTAGGGGTATATATATATATATAATATATATAGGAGGGCATGTAGAGTCTATTGACATGAATGTGAATTGAAAGACACTATGAGTTGTCATTTTGTCTTTGGAAAAACCAGACAAATGAAAATTGCACTCATTAATTAACCATTGAGCAATAACATGACTTTTTCCATTCAGCTCAGCTCTACCAATATCAAGATTTTCAGCTGATTCTTATCATTATGATTTATGATCATGAAAATATTCTATAAAAAATGAGAGAAATGATGTAAACTTTGTAATTTGAAGAAGTAATTAAAAATGGGTTAGAAAAAGGAAATTTTTTTTTTATTTTAATCGATAAAAATATTTGAAATTAAATGTTTTAAAAAAACATTATAAATATATTATTAAATGTTTTAATAATATAAGTGATATTATAATCTTCAAAATTAAGAAATTACTGGATCTAAATGTATTCTTTTTGTTACTTTTGATTTTTAATTCTCAATTCTATGGAAAATTTAGAGAGTCTGTTGTAGATTTGATTCTCTAAGACTATGGTTTATATAGAGAGAGATTTGGATTCACGTGAGACCAACTTGTTTTTGTGAGATCCGTGAGACCACTTTTTTACACTTGAAACTTCACAGCAAAACGCTGTGAAGGTAACCTTTATAGTGTTTTTGCTGTGAAGGTTCGGTTTTTTTACCTTCACAACATTTTATTGTGAAGTTTCAAGTGTAAAAAAATGGTCTTATGAATCTCACGAAAACAGGTTGATCACATATAAACTCAACCCTATATATATATAGGGGAACGTTCAAATAAAAAACCACTCAATTTGTAAAAACCGTGAAAACTTCATCCAACCAATCATAATTTTTCATTTTGTTCATTTTTTTGTAATTATGAGAGGTTGATTAACCATTTTTATTGTGAAGGGTGTTAATCATGGATATTATTATCTTCATTATTTTAATTTTAGAGAAATACATGAAACAATTTCATTAAAATATCATTAAATATTATATGAAACAATATTATAACCATATATGAAACAAATTCATCAAAAAAAGTATTATATGAAACAATTTCACAAGATTAAACAATTTCATGAAAACATTTCATAAGATTAAACAATGAAATCGACGTATGATGGTGGTTTTTACGGTTTTTACAAATGAGGGTGGTTTTCATTTGATTGCTCATATATATATATATATAGGGTTGGGTTCACATGAGACCAGCCTGTTTTCGTGAGACCCGTGAGACCACATTTTTACACGTAACCTTCACAGCAAAAACACTGTGAAGGTTTAAAAAAAGTCGAACCTTCACAGCAAAAATACTGTGAAGGTTTTAAAAAGTCACCTTCACAGCATTTTGCTGTGAAATTTCAAGTGTAAAATGTTGGTCTCACGGGTCTCACGAAAACAGGCTGGTCCACATGATCCCAAGTCTATATATATATATATATATATATATATATACGTATATATAATATATGAATGTAAATACGGGGGTTTGCGTGCGGTATCGAACATTGCTAGCAACAACCTAATCATTTTTCAGCACCCCTCCATCACTGCAAATCTATCTACACGCAATCATATATATATATATATATATATATATATATATATAACCCTTATGTGTGTGCTTGAGATACAGAGTGTATATATATACATATCATCCGGTGTATATATATACCTGCAGGTGTGAATAACCAGTAGAGCAACCTGCAATAAATGTCATATTAATGTCCATTGCAGCCCATCCCCATTGCCATTTCTTACATAAAATGAACAATAAATGATGCATTTTGTTTGGATTGTATTATGGTTCTTTTGTTTCCATTTCTTGACATTTGTTCATCAATTACAAACAAAATTAGGATATGTTTGGTATTGAGAAGTTTGGATTTTGTAGAAAGGTCTAGAATTGTTAGGATATGGAATCTTTAGGGGTTGTTTAGTGGTTATTGAATGGTTTGATGTACAATGATTAAGTGACCAGAATAATTAAGAGACTCATGATATAGTGCAAAATGAAATATAATTGTTTGGTAATTATTTACAATGAAATTAGAGCGTTGAATGGTTAAGGGAGATCCATGATACAAAATCATTCAGAGAGTTTTAGAACATTAAGAAATATAAATTCTTTTTTTTGCCAAACAAAATTCATCTCTTAACGATTCAAATGTTGCCTCTTAATGAAACTATTAAGAGGTAAACAAATAACCCCTAAAGTCTGTTTGGTTGGTAGCATTTGGATTTGAATTGAATTCCATTATGTATAGATAATTAACAAAAACAAATTGTAAATAATCAATTAAATTACCTATTATTAATTGATTATTACAAATCGAATACTTTTAACATATTATATATATATATATATATATATATATATTTTGTTTTCCTTGCATCATCAAAAGACTGCTTTATTAATAAGTGGGGGGTAAAATAATAAAAGAATAAAAAAATAGTCAAGTCACGTATAAAATGACATGTGATTTTATATTTTACGGCCAAAAAAAGGTGTGTTGGCGACTTTGGTCGCATCTTCAGGTGGCAGAACAAAGTCACATGAATCACATGTGATTTTGTACATGATGTTAACATAAAATCACATGTGATTTGGTCGTTTGTTATTCTCTTAAACAAGTACCGCTCTCGTTTGAATTCGACTCTTATTAATTATATATACATGGTTAGATTGCGGTGAAAATGAAAGTAATGATGAAAAAGGTAATAAGGGATTTTCATCATTGGATCAATAATAATTGAAGATCAACTCTAATGACATGCACCAGATGATCAATTCCCGTGATAAGCGCAATTATTGAGGTAAGGGTGAGATTAAAAGTGATCAACAGTCTAAATTGTTTTCTTACGCTTCATACCTTAAACTCTTATTCTCACACGATGTGTCGTGTGTGTGTGTTATATGTATAGTGAGAGAGAGACAGAGAGAGAGAAAGAGAGAGAGACAGAGAGACTAATAAACATTTTTTGAGAAGGCAAGAAGTTTCAATATCATATATGATACACAAGGTTAATCATATATGATTAAATGCATGTTCTATTGACAACGCATAGATGCTTAAATAATTAGTCAAATGATCGTATCAGAAAGAAAGTTAAAGTAACAAGTGTAAGAACGGATCTAGACCATTTATTATTTTAATGTCAAACTCATCCATGAATCGCTCTTAATACGAGGATTGATCCGGTATATCTCATCCTAATGTGTATCAGAGGTAGTAATCCATTCTTACCTTTCTCATCTTATCTCCCATTCTCACCGAAACCCAACACAAGACGCTTAATCATATATGGTTACATACACCCAAATAAATATAATCATACATGATATTGAAAATTCTCGCTTTCTCGCAAAATGTTTAACTTTCTCTATTCATAGATTTCCTCACATGCATCATCGAGAGTTTGATTTATGTAAATATATGTGCTTTATTATATACATACATATATACATATATATATATATAGACAATCATATGTAATACTATTATTTCATATACACATGTGATACTAAATTAGATACGCGGACGATTTTCGATGCGATCTTGGTTGCGGGTCAAATCGCTCTTACACCACTAAGCTCCCTCATATGTGATAATGGTGTTGTTGATATGATACTATAATCCATTAAGACCAAAACATGTGATGCTAAATCATGTAGACGCATACCACATTTGGCGCGGGCTAAGGGGCTGTTTGGTTGCCTCTTAATGGTGACATTAAGAGGACACCTCTTAATCGCTAAGAGGCTAGAGTTGTTTGGCAAAAAAAAAAGGACCTCTTAATGGTGACAAAAGCCTCTTAACCATTTAGGGGCTAGGGCTCCCCTCAACGATTCAGAGGGATCTGGTGACATTTTTGCCCTCTGCTGTGTCGCCTCCTTCCAATCGATCTCGTCTCGTCTCCTCTCCTCTCCTCCTTCCAATCGATCGATCCATTTTTGCCCGCTGCTGTGTCGCCTCCGTCCTTCCACCATCTCCGTCCCCGTCTCCATCGTCTTCGTCTCCATCGTCGCCGTCTCCATCGTCTTCATCGTCTCCACCTCCATCGTCTTCGTCTCCACAGTCGCCATCTCCACAGTCGCCGTTCATTTTCTGGTCGAAACCACCGATCGAAACCACAGTCGCCGATCGAAACCACCGTCGCCGTTCATTTTCTGTATGAAATCATCGCCGATCGAAACCACAGTCACCGATTGAAACCACAGTCACCGATTGAAACCACAGTCACCGATCGAAGCCCTAATTTCTTGTATGAAATCTCATGTTGAATCAAGGCTAAAAACATTAAAGAAGCACTGTCGCCGATCGAAACTACCGTCGCCGTTCATTTTCTGTATGAAATCATCGCCGATCATTCTGACGGATTGAAACTACCGTCGCCGTTCATTTTGGATGCTAACAGAACCTTGGTTTGGATTAAATCATATAGAGGGGTAAAATAGTAATTTGTTGTCATTCAGAGAATATTTACCAAACAACCATATTTCATTTAGTACTTAACCATTCTGACCCTCTTGACCATTCTGACCACTTAACCATTCTGCACCAAACCATTCAGCAACTGCCAAACAGCCCCTAAGTCGTAGAACATGTTGTCCGCACATTAGAGAGTCCCTTCACGCGTATTATCACATGTGATGTTCTCGCGTTGTCGTAATATGAAGGTGTTCTCGACCTATACATACATATATATGTGTATATATATATATATATATATGATAATTACTGTAATTAATGCCAAGAAGACACAGAGAAAAGAGGTTGATTCCGCCAACCCAAGCAGAAACAATCATCAACCACCACAAGCTTATAACCTTCTGATGGATAATGAAGTCTCAGCAGCATCTTCGCCTGTGATATCGCAAACGAACTCCACGAAACCTTTTCAAATCCACCATTTCTTATCATCATCATCTCCCACGATCGGAATCTCTCATGTCTCTCTCCCTCCGCCGCCACTACATCTGCAATCTCTCTCCCAAACCACACTTCCTCCACCTCCATTCTCTCCTGGCTGTTCGGCGGCAGCGTCGCCTCCAACGAATCGAAAACCGCCGCGTAATACTTCAGCGCCTCGCCGAATCTCGACATGAATGACGGGTAGTTATGGTTCGATTCTATCTCCGCCATAGTAACCACTCTAGGGTTCATCGTCTTGATCTTTTTGAGTAACGAACAGAGGTTATCGCGGTTTTTTAAGAGGCGGTGGAGGTAGAGAACGCAATTCACGGCGAGGGTTTCGTTAGGGTGGAGGACGACGGTGGAGAGGTGGTCAATGAGGTCGTGGGTGTTGTCTTCGTTTGGAAGAAGAATCGGGTGGAATCGGAATTTGAGGCCGAGAGAATTGGCGAATTTGGAGAGACGGTCGCCGGTTTTTCGTAGGATATCAGGGTTGGTGCCGGTGGCGGTGAGGCGGAGAGACGGAGGAGGGTGGCGTTCGGCGATGGCTTGCATTAACGGCGGCCATTGAACGCCATGCATGGTGTCGAAATCGATTATGTGAATGAATTGGTGATGATGCGATTGATCAATCGCGTCCAAGATCGCTTGGTTAGCAGTGAGTTGACTGAATCTTATAAATGGAGTTATTTGATTGAGTGAAAGATACGATTTTTGAAGAATTGTGTCATCATCCTTACAACAACGGGTGGTGGGGGTCGGAGTTGTGATTGTGTTGATGGTGGTTTGTGGTGGATGATGGCGGCGGAGGTGGTGGAGACGGAGAGAGAGAGCTTTGGTGAAAGAATGAACTAGTCGGTCGGAGGAGTCGCCGGCGGGAGAAGAGATGGCGGAGAGGAAAGAAATGAGGCGGTGGGCAGCGGAGAAGTCGGAAGAGGAGATGAGTTGAGCACAGTATAAAAGGAGTTGATGCATGTGGGTATGGTGGTGGTGGTGGTGCTCCGCCGTACGTGGCGGTGGATCGAGTTGTGAATTGTATTCTTCTTGATGATGAGAATGAGATGATGAACCCACCATTTTTGTTATGGAATCTTGTTAGGTTATCATTTAGTTAACATAGAAAAACCCTAAAATACAGAAATATTCACCGGCGTAGCGACGGAATATTCCGGTGGACGGAGGACGGTGGAAGGGTAACAACACCACTATTGACTTCCATATCTACAACTTCTTTCGCTACCTTTTATACATCGCATGTTTTTTACTTTTTCTAATGTTTTTTTTTGTCTTTATTATATTATAACATAAATTTATGTAATTTATTTTTAATAAAATATAAATTTGAAAATATCATAAAAATTAATATATATATATATATATATATACTATATTATAAAGCATTTGGCTAAAACTCTTAAAAACTCTTAAAAACTCTTAAACCAGATTTCATCCCTATCCGATTTCATCCC
>NC_037529.1:69826938-69839043 GCF_001531365.2 Cynara cardunculus var. scolymus
AAATATTTTATTAGAATTCAATAATTATCTTAATTATATTTTAAATTTTTATATTTAAAATAAGAATTTTATTCCATATTTGATTATATTTATCTACAATTAGTTACACGAATTTAAACATAGAGTTTAATAAATTGTACTTATGCATAATTTACTTGTAATCTTGAATTTTAAGTAAGATGTATCAATAAGCAGTACTTTATGTATAAAAGATAGTTTTTAAGAGTTTTTGTCAAATTATTTATAATATATAGTATAGATATGGTAACAAAAATTTTATGAAGTTTAGAGTTGTTTATTTTAATAAATAAAATTGTATTGGTACGATCAAATTCGATGTGTCTCATATTATAAATTCTGATAACTCAAACTAGAAATATAAATTTTATCCGTCGGGATGGATACTCCTAACGAGCCGAGGATTCCTCTCTTTGACGGGTAATGGGGTAGGGATGGGATTTATTTTTATGCCCGAAGCGGGATCAAGGTCGAAACAGATTAGGGATGTCATTACCTACCCCTAATCCAGCCTCGATTAATCGGGGCAGGGTCGGGGATGGGGAGATTAAACCTCTATGACCATAAAAAGATTTTTATACCTGTTTGGATTTAAACCTGAAACCTTCAGTTACTTGAAACCAAACTCAAATCAATCAACTACCACCTTATGGTTTTTCCCATTTAATGCATATGCATTTGGAGTGCAAGCGTTAAAAAGCCTGAATTGGTTCTTGCATTGCACAAACTTTTTTTACCTTCACATGTGCATTGTTGTTCTTGATGTGACATGCCCAAATTTATTCACAATTGATTTTTTCTTTTCCATTTTTGTCCTTCATAATCTAATGAGTTGGACAATTATACCCCTGATCCAAAAGATTCCCAACAATTTGGAAGAATCTATTGAATCGAAAAGCTTTAAACATAAAATCCCCAAATACTTTTTTGCTTTTTTATATAACTGTAGGTTTTCGGACCAGCTTATGCAAATTGATTAATCCTCGAACGATAACGAATGACCTGGAATCATTACAGGTGAATTGAACCTCCATGGGTAAAAAGGTTTTGACAACAGTTGTGTTCGAACTCGAGGTAGATGAGATTTTTCATTACATCCCTATGAGACTTAACCAGTGTGTCACAACCCACATAATTAAATCAGATCTGAAACACCTTTGCAGTTGATATTTATAAATAAGAGCGGGCTAATTACACCCCTATATATTACTAAATACAGTCCTACATATATAAATTTTTATTTTTATTATTAAAAAAAAAGTAGGCATACAAAACAAACCCAATATTGGAACTTCCATAACATGGGCCAAGCCCAATCTCATAGCCCAAATATCATGTACAAGTAGAGATGTCCATATTGAATGAAAAGTATATCAATATGGATGTCATTTTAACGAGAAAAATATGATCGTTATTTTGGTGTAATTTATTTCGTCCAAAATTTTGTTTATTTTACGTCTTTTTCGAATAAAAAATAGGGGGTTGAGATTTTCTAATTTAAAAAATATTGTTGTAAATGTTCGTTTAATCACATCCATCGCATCATCTCATCTATCAGTWAATAAGGTGTTTTCTAGTTTTTCATTCATTTTAGGTTTTCCCCTAAACATATCACATAAAATTCATTATATCAACCACAAGGGTGGTCCCTGATTGGTTTGAGCTCGGACTTCGAAGGTTAAAAGTGTCTGGAGGTCCCGGGTTCAAATCCAATGAGTAATAAAAAATCCCCTTGTGACCACAGAGGTTCGAACGAGAGGTAACTCTGGGCTACCCGCAATGCAAGTGGTCGTCATGAGATTAGTCGGCTCACGTAACGGGTTGGATATCCAGGTTAATCAAAATCTACTGTATATTTCTATAAACAACACAAAATCTGTATCTTTAACAATAACAACAGATCAAAAACCTGCTTATACACAAAAAATCAGAAGCATCACCAAGAAAATTTTAAATCTATGCCTACTGTTCTTGAATCTTGATAACTTTAACCTCAAATATATCACATAAAAAGATTTGGGTTTCTTTAAAAATCAAATCTTGATGACAGGTTTTCTTGAACTGTTTGATCTTTTCTCACCAGTCAAGAATCTTGGAATGCTTAGCAGACTATTGACCCGAGTCACGCCATCGAGAGCCGACCATTCTTCATCTTCGTTACTCGTTATGCACTCAGCTAGGCTCCGTTTCGAACCACCGACACCCTTTTCGGGCAATTTGTTTTCTGGCGGCTCGACAAACGGCACGATCTCGCTTGAATCTCTAACGGTGCCTGAATGCTCAAGAACCGTTGGATTAGTTGCAGGTTCGTGTGGAACGATACCAATATCAGGTTCTTTGGTTTCCATCTTTTGTGAACCGGGCACAGGTTTTGGATCAAGAAATAGGCATACGGCAGCACAATCGTCGTTTTTGGACGTGGGATATTTCAGCCGCCATGCCCTTGTGGCACAATCGACAAGAGCTCTGGCGGCGGTTGATCGGCTAGGGGCGGCCGCCACGATGTCCACAGCTTCTTTATTCGAGAGAACATCCCATACCTGTTCCAAATTAACAAAAAGCTTTTAGAAACCGTGCCACATGGATTATTAAATTAGATTTGTCAGCTCTTTAAAAGCTCAAAGTCGTGGGCTATCAACACAGATTATTGAATCAGCTACTTTGGGCTATGGAGCCTTAAATATGGTACCAGAGCCACGTTTCTGTATTGAACTCCTTGTAAGCTCAAAGTCGTGGGATACCAATACAGATTACTGAATCAGCCTGCTACTTGGGATATGGAGCGTTAAATATGGTATTAGAGCCAAGGTGCGTTTGGTACACTGAACATGACAGAACAGCGATCAATAATTGTTTGGCAAGACTTTTATGTGGAACAAAGTGGAAGAGTGGAACAGGTGTGTTCCACTCCCACCCCATGAAACAAGGTGGAACGGACCTATATTTTACCAACATACCCTCAATAAAACCTAATTATCTTCTAAAACATCAAATATTTACATTTTATTCATTATTTGAATTTCATTTATTGTATTTTATGTTTTTTAAACATCGAACACATGTTTTGTCTAGTCTTACCAAACACAACTGTCTTGTCCTGTCATGCTGGATACCAAAAGCACCCATAATGAACTCTATATAAGCTCAAAAGTTTTAGCTACCAATAACTTTCACCATGCTTTTAAGTTAATTCGGAGGTTAGTGGGCCCCCCAATATTTTTGTTGTGAAAAACGATGGGAGAAATACGGTACCCCGTCAGTTGCAAGAACGACAAACTTGTCTTTATCGGTGATATGGTGGTAATAAACATCTGGAACGGAAATTAAGCCGAAGTCCTTTAGGCAAAAGTCCCCGAAAGCTCGAGCCATCGCCAAACCAGGAGAATCGCTATTCGGCAACCACACGCGTGCAACCTCTGGCTCATCCTGCAACGCGAAAACCCGTCCTTTGAATTGCTGAATCCGAGCTGCTTCTCCTGGATACCATTGTCAAAGGTTTTAATCTGACATGACTAGTTTAGTAATTTACCAATCTTGTCCTATTTCCTTATTTTTTCCACCTATGTTGGTGGGTCCCAGTCTAATGACGCAACAGACGTGTGGGACAAAAAGTTTCAGTTCTGTTCTGTCATGTCCAGCTTACTAAATGCACCTTCATAGAATACTGGATGGTCCTTCATTTTTACAAGACGAATAACTGTGTCCTATATAAAAGCATTACAATAAGTTGTTATGACGAAATTAGACGACCTAACAAGTTCTATGGCTCAAAAAGTTAATGTCATGACAATTTTCAGTCCCATTAGCTTCTGGCATGTAGCTCAGTTCGCAAAGGAGCGGTCCGACTTTGCTCAAATACAAGACAGGTCATGGGTTCGATCCTGCCCCCCGCTAGCCTCAGCCGCTGAGTGAGCCAAAAATGTCCCCTCACATTGGTGTCTTTGGGGGCAGGTTCCATGTAGGCTCGGTTGGGGTTTGGCGATAATCAACTTTTTTCCCGAATATATAATCCCATTATGTAATGTATGATAAGGCCCAATGATGGCTAAACTAACTAAAAGGACCCATTTTGTTGTAGTGAGAGAGACTTACTTGGGAGATTGGGTTTCAAATCAACGGTCAATTGAACCGCAACTAACGCATTTTCATCGTCTCTCGTTGCCAACACCGCTCTCGAGTCTCCAAGATTTCCGATTATAAGATCCTGAGCCTGAAACGCGAGATTTATCACCATATGATCTATTTAAAAGAAGATGCAAGTTGGATCAATTCGGCAACTTTTCTGTTCGCTCTTCTTTGATTTCTCAACAATTCATTGCCGTTAACTAAACAAACACATTTTTTTCGAGTTGACCGATCACAAAATGACCAATTTTTTTCAAATTAGCACAAAATAATCAAAAATTGGGCCGGGATCCCTAGTAGACTCAAACCGGGGCCGGGGCTGTTACTCAAACCGGAGTTGGAGCCGGGGGCGGGGCCCAGGATCCCTGATAGACTCAAACTAACGGATATTCTTAACGGGGGTTGACAGGGGTTTGACCGGAGATGGGATGTTAATCCTCGTACCTGCCGAGGACCGGGCCGGAGATTACAAAACCCGCCCCATCCCCATGCCTAAAAATAACCACTTGTTTCACAAAAAAACATGAGGAAGAACCCCTTTTTTTTGCAAAATGTAATTTTTTGCATATTTTATTTGGTTTGTGGGCCGACTTTGCAAAAACCGTGAACAAAACCTAAAACTCGTAAAAACGCCCTTTTTGCAAAGTGGCCCACAAAAATCGAAGAAGATCTTTGTTCTCAAAAAGAGGGTTTTTGCTCATGCTTTTTGCAAAACAGGCGGTTATTTTATGTTAATTTGGAAAAAGTTGGTGCTTTTGTGACGGGTCGACTCCAATTTTGGCGATCGTACTAAAATTTTAAGTAAATTTGAGAAATTTTAATACCTGCTTGATCAAAGCGACCGCAGTTGATCCACTGCAAAAACAATCGATCGATGGATGTGTTTTAAGTTCTGTATCCATTAACCTGAAAGCTTTTAATATCGACTTTTTAAGTGAAAGGTACTTCTCGGGCACTCGATCTTTCTCTTCGACTTCCAATTCTTCACACCATTTATCTTCTTCTTCATCATCGTGCACGCTTCCATTGGCATCGCCATTTTCGCTATCTGAAGTAGCTTTCCAATGGGTGGACAACAAAACGGGAAGCGAGTCCCTAATTTTCCGAGCAACCATATGTCCGTACGGACCATGCCCGTCAAATACTCCACAAAACACCGCCTCATTCGTTGAATCGAATTTCTGATTCATAAACATTCCGTTAACAGCATAAGCGATCCAATTCAAAACACATTAAAGAAAAGAATGATCAAAAGTTATGGAACAAATTCGGCTTTATGGAACACCTGACATCTACCTCAAAGAGTCGATGGGCGCCATACATGTCTAAACCTACTAACAAACGGCTTTATAGAAGCAAACAATTGTGTGTTGATGTGTTCGGTGTAAAAGTGTTAGCAGGTAATGAGCTTAACGGGACTCGCAGCTTATTCAGTCAGCTATATATGACTATTCGTTAGTTGCTTAATGAGACAGAAAGTGGCTTAGTAAGTTTTTAGAAGGAAGCTTTACGCAGAAAACAAAGTTTTTTTTTTTCCGGATATGCTCCTCCCAATTAAAAAACAAGCTCATTCCATCTATGAAAAAACACTCCCAAACAAAAGCATTTCCAATCTATACGGAATATTAATCCACACCGAAAACTTTATCCATACGGGACTTAACGAAAAACCAACCAAACAGCTCCTAAGCTTCTTTTACCCGATTAGCACTTACAAGATAAGAGTCTTCTCCGTCACTTATCGAGTATTAGGCACAGTCCTTATCATGCACACCCGGTAAGCCTTTGGTAAACGGTCCTTGGCACCCTTTCGGTCACATTAATTGCCACAAATTTTCCCTAATTTCTAACCTAACTGTCTAATCGGTTTTCAAATTGAAAACTTTCAATACAAAATCATATATGATATATATATACACAGGGTTGGGTTCACGTGAGAACATCATAGATATACAGATATATTATATGTGTGTGTGTGTATATATATATATATATCTGTATCTATAGGTGTGATGATGAATGACAAACCTCCCAAACGATCATGGCGTCTTGATTCGTCCCTTTCTTTCCCTGCTGCGTATGTAAACAAGCGATGCTACTTGACCCATTACCGAAAAGTCTACCGGGAACCTGGTGGAGGGCGCGTTCCTCCGCCGCCCTGCCACGGCCGCCGCCACCACCAAATTTGAACTTCAAATCGATGGGTTTACGATTGATCTTCCTACCACTTTTGGACTTCCACCATCTATCAGTTTCATCATCTTCATCGCCACCACCGTCTTTTCTATCTCGCCGGCCGTCGCCGGTGGTGGAATAACATGTACCCATTTAAAGGGGATTTTATAAATACAAATTTGTACGTTGCTGGTAACAAATCAAGAAGAAGATCGAAATGACATTAAAAGAAAAAGAAAAAGAAAGATGGATCTACAGCAACCCTCCAAAAAGACAACTCGAATACAGATGAAGCAGCAGAAAAGATGTGTGTGTAATTATCAAATAAAAAGTGTGTGTTTAGTAGGTGGATAGAATCCAATCAGTCCGCCCTACACTTATTCAGGATTCAATTTCAGCCGGTATCTTCTTTTATTAAATTGAAGTGTTTGGTATTTCTCATAAAAATAATTTATTGATTTATTTCGATATGACATTAGTAATAAACATTTTTTAGTGTTTGGATAAACAATTTATATCGGTGTCAAACTGATAATAAGAAGTTTTTGAATAAGTTAAAACATTCTAACTTGTAATAAGTTGACAAGCACTTTTATAGAAAAACATAAGTTGTTTCAAATAAGCAATCCCAAACACCCCCTAATTCAACACGTCAAAATTAGGGCTTTTGATAACCTGTTCGGATCAGGGACGGGAACGGGAACCTCTGATTGTTTGAAGAAAAAATTACATTCAACTTTAACAGTTATCTTATTTTTGAGTAAAATATTGATTAATGGCAACGTTGTCAGGGCCTACATAGAACCTAGCCCCTATAAACCATATGTGAGGAGGCATTGAGCTGACTCAAATATTTGAGACTAAAATATAGATTTAAGGGGTTGTTTGTTTACCTTTTAAGGGGCAGCCTTTGAATTGTTAAGAGGTGAATCTTGTTTGACAAAAAAAAAACTGTCTCTTAATGGTTCTAAAACTCTCTTAGTGATTTTGTATCATGGATCTCCCTCAACCATTCAGCACCATAATTTTATTATAAACAATTACCAAACAATTATATTTCATTATGCACTATACCATGAGAGAATCTTAATCATTCTGACCACTTAATCATTTTGCATCAAACCATTGAACAATTGTCAAACAGCCCTTAAATACTCAAACTTAACAATATTAAACACGTAGGTTGGCCAATTTAAAAAAAAAAAAAGAACTTATGACGTAAAACCCTTATTGTCAACGTCACGAAAAAAGGATGTAGCCAACTTGAAATTCACAAGAATCCGAGTCCACTACTCGTCAATCGTATACTCTATGAAATCATCCTTTTTTTTGAAGTATATAATATTTATATACGACAAATAGAATAAATAAACTCACACACCATCCTCACATTTGGTGAGGGTTAAACATCTGACTTCTTAGGAGGCTAAAAACTCACATACCTCTAGGACAAAAACTATTTGGTATGAAAGCATACTTCTCCTATAAGACAAGTTACAATCCAATGAAAACATCTTTGACAATAGATATAATAAACCAAACCATACTTCACAGAAGCATACTCCTTCTACAAAGACAGACTACAACGAAAACAGAAACGCTTTCAAAGATAAATATATCTGTATTATTTACAGATATTAATTTTTATGAATAAAACATGGGTTTTTTAGCTTATAAAAAATGCATATAAATAACAAAGGGTGGAATTGGTCAACAATTAATCAACACACCCCAATAATGTGAAATGAATGGAGAATTTATAGTTTAAAAATAAAAGGTCAATTTAACGGTCGGCTTCCTTGTTGGACTAAACACATTATATCCTTTTGACTTTTATCTTCTCCAATAATTGAAAATGAGTGATAGTTGTTTTTGGGTGAAAAGCCCGTTAGACCTGGTTTATTCGACTCATTAGAAATACGGGTTTGGATAACTATTATAGATAAAATGAATGGGTTTGGGTTTGTACATGGAAATGTAAAAATAAATATGGACAGACCTGACCCGTTTATGTTTTTTATAATTAATATTTTTACCATTAATTAAAAGTTTATTAATATATTTTAAAAATAAATTATTAAAGTTATAGGATGAGAGTTGAGACTCATTGGGCGGGCCATTTATAGGGCGGACAATTCTACTGAAATATTTTAATATTATAATCAATATTGAATTCTACAAATGGAGAATCTGTTGAAGATGAATGTAAGAGCATCTCCAAAATGGAGGAAATGAAGATTTTGAACCAATATTTTGCTCCAACAATTTCTCCGAAACTATCTTTCAAAATGGAGAAAGTATGAGAAAAGGGAGTTTTTTTCTCCAAATACGAAGATTACCCAAAACTGGATTAACAAATTGAGAGCACCAATAGGAAACTTTGAAAATAAATATTTAGAGGGATAAATAATATTTTAATAGACGAATGAAATATATTAATATTATGAATAATATTAAATTATCCGAAATAGAGAATCTGTTGGAAATTAATGTAATTTTTTTTGAAGATTTTGACTTTTTTTCTTCATTTTGACAAAATTTTGGAAAATCTACTGGAGATGTTCTGATTTTTTTTAAATATTTTGACTTTTGGTTTCTCCATTTTGATTTTTTTTTGGAGAATCTGTTGATGCTTTAAATACACTTCTATTTAATGATTTTCTTATTACATACATCAATATTTTGATCTGATTTTCAGCCAATTAATCCATCACTCCAATCAAATATTGGTATATTTTCTTAAGTTATTAATAAATAATGATTATAAATATCAATTAAAAAACAATATTGTAAAATATTAATTATTATGCATAGTTATTAATTGGATCGTTATTAGGTAATAATTGGATGGTCATTGGATGGGAAATGGATGATGATCGAATTTGATCGGTTCGGTTTTATTGGATGTTGGATTTTCATCCAAGAACCAACCCGTCCAATTTGAATGTTGAAAGTAGAGGTGTTCATCCAAACCGTCAAGCTGCACAAACCGTTGGCACCGTACCGCATCGCAAAACAAAGTGCGGATTAAAATATCCGTAGTGCGGTTCGCGGTTTGGATCTGGAAAATAACTCAAACCACGTATACGGTACGGTTTACGGTTTGAACTAAAACTAACAAAAACACTTATCAGCTTATTATAAGTCAGAAGAGTTTAACTTCTTAAAAAACTTCTTATTACCGATTTGACACCGGTATAAGCTCTTTATCTAAACACTAAAAAATGTTTATTACCGATGTTATATCGGAATAAATCAATAAGTTAATGTTATAAGCAATCCCAAATAACGGTTAGTTGAAGTTATGGGTGCAATCCAATCCATTCCGATTAAACACAAAACACAGAAACAGTCGTATTTGTGAAAGAATTCAAAATTGCAGGTAGATGAATCTTGCGAGCTTGGTGCGAGCCTCATCTCTCTCAGCCACATCCACATCAAGAATTCTCCATCGCTCCATCGCGATTAGACCCTTTTCTTGTTGTTCGATTTCGAATATACCCATTTCAATAAACCCTAAAACCCCAATTTTTCTCAGACCACCCACCTTCTCCGCAACCCTATCCGACCTCCAAAAGTGGCAAAATTGGGCGAAAACCTTAGCCTCCTCAGTCGGGTCATCCTTCACGGATTCAGATAACGGTCCGGACTCTCACAATTTGCACAGAGAACTCAATTGGCTCATCGAAGACGCTCTAGAAAACCCCCAATCGTTATTAACTAGCAACGAATATGAAATCGATTCTGTTTTGAATCTAAGAGCTGATTTGGGTGATCTGTACTCATTATGGAAGCAAAGGATTGAACAGAGAAGGCCATTTCAGTATGTAGTAGGGTGTGAGCATTGGAGGGATTTGGTGCTAAGTGTTGAAGAAGGGGTTTTGATTCCAAGGCCTGAGACTGAATTAATAGTTGATTTGGTGGATGATGTGATTAAGGAGAATGAAGAATTGAAGGAGGGTTTATGGGTTGATTTGGGGACTGGTAGTGGTGCAATTGCAATTGGGATTATGAGGATTTTAGGGGATTTTGGGAGAGTTATTGCAATTGATTTAAGTTCTGTTGCTGCTCAAGTTGCTTCATTCAATGTCAAAAGGTATAATTTGCAGGTAATGTGGGTGGTTTCAAAGTTCTAATTTGGTAAATTTTGAACTTTTCTCTTATGGAGTACCATGATCACAAAGGATCTTTTAAGGTTTGAGATTTTATAGGGAAGAACGGTGACGATGGTTTTGGCCTCGATCGTATATTCGTTTAGTTGTTGATTGAATCCATATGGTTTTGTTTTCCAATTTCATTACAATGAAGTTGGTTTTTTAGTATGATTATATGAAAGCACATGCCTTTATAAGGTTTCTTTTAAGTTTGGATTGTTTAGGGTATTTGGGGACTTGAGGGAAGTTCAAAGGAGAACCATAAATAGTATTATTCATTATGAATAGCAATGGATGTCATGCATATTCATCATCAATATCGTGCATTTTTATCATATCATGTATTTTTCATTATGAATATCTATCAGAGACACTCTTGATGAATAAAATATGAATAGTTGGTTCTCAAGTTCTCGATACCTGCCCTTTGGGGACTTCTATTGCTTGGATTTAATAGACGTGTAGCTTGGTTGGTAAAGAGGTGGGGCGAGGTTCAATATGGGGGCGGTTAGGTTGCCAGTAATCAGCGTTTTGCCCAAATATCTGACAAATAGGCCAAACTTTGAACCAAGTGAGTTTCACCAAGAATTTCTTGGTTCCTTGCAATTTTTGTTGGTGATTATATCATCTATGCATCAAAAGCTCTTTGCTTTCCGGATCTATTGGTCTATCTGTAACAACTCGTCCCACATGGATAGAAAATGGGGATTTGTGAGCTTCTTATAAGCCTCAAGTTGTGGGCTACCAATAATTTTCATCATGGTTTTAAGTTAGATTCGAAGTTATTGGGCCAGCGTGTTGCTTTGGGTGGTTACGCTATCCTATCCTAACCATATGTCTTTACTTTTCATTTTCTTGTAAATTTTGTAATCCTCCCTCATCTTTAGCTTGTGCCATTTCTATCAGGATAAAATTTCTGTAAAGCAAGGGTCATGGTTTGAACCGTTGAGTGAGTTTGAAGGACAAGTTGCAGGCCTTGTAAGCAATCCACCATACATACCGAGTGGCCACATCAGTGGACTCCAAGCCGAAGTTGGCAGACACGAACCAATACTCGCATTAGATGGTGGCGAAGATGGCATGGCTGACCTTCTGCATCTTTGCAATGGTGCCGCTTTGATGCTAAAATCTGGCGGATTTTTCGCTTTTGAGGTAATACTGTGGTGCTCATTTTAATGATGTTAACGCCTTAAGGTGCGTTTGGTACACTGGATATGACAAAATAGAATAAGGATCACTGTTTTACGTTTGACATGACTTTTATGTGGAACAGAGTGGAACAGGTTTGTTCCATCTTACCCTATGGAACAAGGTGGAATGAACCTATATTTACCACCGTAACCTCAAAATAAAACCCAATTCTCTCCTAAAACATCAAATGTGTCTTATTCTTTACATTTTATTCATTCTTTAAATTTTATTTATTGTAATTTATGTTCTTTAGACTTGTACTTTACTGCCCTTGAAATATTATTTTTATATGGTTTATATATTTTGATTGATTTATATAATTTATTAAATATTAATAATAATAAAATAATATAGAAAATGTATAAAATAAAAATTGGGAACTACATAGACTTTTCTTTTGGTGTCATTTTAATCATCTTGACGAAAACTTTATAATGATATA
>NC_037529.1:69839050-69853253 GCF_001531365.2 Cynara cardunculus var. scolymus
ATAAAATAAAATTTGGGAACTACTTAATTTTTTTATTTTGGTGTTATTTTAGTTTGTTTGAAGAAAGCTTTCTAATGATATTTTTTGTTATAAAACGTATTTATTTTTTTATAGTTTAATAAATTACATAAATTAATCAAAATATATAAACAACTTATTAGGGGTAAATTGATCATTTTATTTGTTCAGCCATGTCCAATTCTATCTTACCAAACAATAAAACAATTGTCATTCCTGTCTGGATACCAAACAATAAAACAGTTGTCCTTTCCTGTCTGGATACCAAACGCACTCTAAATGCCTAGGCCCGTATGAGATGCGTTTGGTACACAGTACATGAACGTTGTCCCACGTTTGAAACAAAATTAGACCAGGAAAAGACCAAGGTGTTTTTTGTCCCAAATCTGGGAGACAGACAAAAATTCCGTGTCAAATTAAAAAACTAAAATCTTTAACAATTCTTTCACCTGCCTACATCACTCTAGCCCATTTGTCTAGTACTGCCTGCATACCAAATGCACTTGAACAGTTTGAGTACATGTATAAAGATTCTTCTAACTGATGAATTCTTAACATTTTTTACCATCTTGTTTGTGTTTTTGGCTGCAGACAAATGGTGAAGATCAATGCAGGTTTCTTGTGGACCATATGGAAACCGTTTACGATGGCAGTTTCTACAATCTAAAGATCGTACCAGATTTTGCTGGCATTGATCGTTTTGTCACTGGGATTAGATCATAAGCTGTTAAAACTTGAAGTGTAACTTCTAATTTGTGACACTTATTACTCAATTCTTGGAAGACATGGCTAAATTCAAATTCGAATTCAAATTATCTGTCGCCATATAATTACATATGCAAAGAGTTTTAACTTTTCCATCAATCATCGCTTATCGAGCCAACATTTTAGGTTTCCAAAATGCTTATCTAAAAGGCAACAACAATTCACTTCAATGATTTTTCTGATTCTTGTTCTTCTTGTGAGCATTCATACATTTGCATTCCCAGATGATCCCACATCCAAAATGATTTCAAAACCAAGAATCTTGGGTCGATATCTTCAATTTTGTCCCAGTTTTTTGGTTCGTAGAGCGACTGAATGCATCATCCAGTAACGGGTACTCGGGTAGTTCGATGAAAGACCAACCATGGTTCCTAATGTGACCATCGGGACATACGGGTCCATTGTTTCTTTACCTTCTTATGAGACAACTTGAATCGGCTCCAACTCTTCCTACGTTTGGAGGTTTCACAGAAGAAACCCGAGGCTACCGCTTGCTGAAGCCAGAGGTCAAACTCTTCCTCTTCATCTGTCATTTCTGCATCTGAATCCCATGGATATCTGCTTGAGCTGCATCTTTGAGTTTTCTCTAATCCTACCATGTTAACATGAAAACTCGGCCGATGGGTATTTGGCCTACACGCCATTCCCTGCCCACATAAACTTTAGAGTCAAATTCTCGACTCCCAATTTTTTTTTTGGGAAGGGTGTCCTAGCGTATGTCGAACTAATCCTAGCAAATTGCAACTTTGAGATTGATATCAGCCCTGATTTTTCCTTGATAAACTCACTTGCCACAACTGTTGTGAAGGCCTGGAATGGAACCCAGGGTAGATGGGATATTCCACCACATCCCCTGGGCCTCAACCACTATGCCACAACCCTTGTGGTTTCGACTCCATGGTTTACATCATGGTGCATTAACACATGTCCTAAGCATGGGTTATTTAGCTAAATGACCTTCTAGCAGGATTTTTAAAGAGAAATCGACTAAAATAGCTATTTGGACCCTCCAATTCACTTTATAACCACTTTTTGAACTCATTGACATATTTAGCCGAAAATTACGCAAGTGGGATTATTGCGTAATCCATTACTGAATTAAAATAACGAGGAAAAATGGGCATTAAGCAAGTTGCGCAAGTGCTACTTGTAACTTGTGTAATGCCTATGTAATGCCCGTTTTTCTTCACTTCTTTTAATCCAAAAAGTGGATCACGCAAGTTGCGTAATGCCACTTGTGTAATTTCCGGCTATATCTGTAAAGTGAATATGGGATATCTGATTGGCTATTTTAGTTAATTTCCCTTCTTTAAATCCATGACCTTCCGACAGGTTTTGAGAAGCCTCTTCCTAACGGGAGAATGTCTTATGCCTAGAAACCTGCTAGAAGGTCATTTGACTAAATAACCCTCATAAGCACACACCTGACAAATGGCCCATTCCGACACATCAAAGATCTTGCTCTGAGCACATACGAAGGCCCGTGGAATTTCCACCTGGAATCAAAGTAGATGTTAATCTCAACATCATGCATCTTTCGTGGTGCTTGTCATACGGTCCATATTTCAGATAAGATGACGAATCGTGTGAGAATAGGAGTTAATTGAGAAGTATAAGAAGAGATTTTGGACCCTTGATTATTTTTAATCCCAAAACAACCCATGAATTGTGCTTTAAAAGTCCAGTGTATCTCATTAGTGTTGATCTAGTGGTTCTCTTCAGTGAGGATTGATCCAAGGGTAGAGATCACTTCTTTTATCCTTCTCACTATAACTTTCATTCCCACCGGAACCCAACCCTTTCAGATAATAAGTTTCCAGTTCTTGAAAGAAATGGCAAACCTTTTGAGGATGATCAGAGGTGAGTGAACCTTTGTACTCTACCCATCCATCCCCATCCCCGGCTTGATGATATTGACAACAATCCTGAAACATACAAGTCTTGTCAGTATTAAAAACCAAACCAAACAATCCCAGTATTTTTTTAGGGTGAGATGTAGGTAGACCTGTTCTCTACCCCAAAGGATAGAACGGTTGTTTCCATGAAGATCCCTTATTTGTGCAAAAGTGTGAGTTTTTAAAAAATCCCATCAGTTTCTTTCCGTGAAGAAACTTTTTTTCTCAAATTAAGTCCTCACCTGACACCATCTTGCCTTCGACTTTGCCCTATTTGTACATATCCATATATGAGAAAGTCCACATTTCGTGCACTGTATACGTCTTGATTCCTCTGAATAGTAATCGGCACTCGCCTGCTTTGTACAGAGTTAAGGCAATATTAAGCCACATTAACATAGAAGCAAGCCCAACTCATCAATCCCCACAAAGATCACATGTCACTCCCCATAGCCCAAAGGCCCCAAAGCAACAATCGGCCAAATAACCTCCTAATCAACTTAAAAGAATGGTGGAAGTTATCGCTAACCTACAACTTAGGGCTTGTAAGTGGATTGAAAATCTAATTTTCTATCCATGTAGAATGGGTTGTTACAAACTCCCCACTTAAATTCCTGGTAACACCACAAAGCCCAAAGCAACAAGCTAGTCTAATAACCTTGTAATCAGCTTAAAACCATAATGGAAGTTATTGGTGGCCCACAACCTTCAGATTATAAGGGCTCACAAATCTTATTGTTTATGATTCTATCTAAAGTAAATTACAATTTTCGTCCTATGGTTTGTTAATAATTTCCACTTCCATTCTTATAGTTTAGAAATTTCAAATTCCATCCTGTGCTCTGCAATTTATTGTTGTTTTCGTCTCTGGACTAAAAATTCCTACCTTTAAATGCAAGAGATCAAAACAGTACAGAATTGTAAACCACAGGGACCGAAACTACAATAAATTGTAAACCATAAGAACGAAAATAGAAATGAATTACAAACCATAGGGACGAAAACCGCAGTTTCTCAACCACAGGGACGGAAATTGCGATTTCTATGTGGGACAGGTTATTACATCAGACATACAAAGCCGTATAGTTATACCTGACAAGATGTACTAGCAGACTTGTGAGACAAACTTTTTAATTCTTCATTTCTCAAGAGCTCATCATAGTCCCTTTTTTTCATAGAATCAGAAAGAACCTGAAAGATCATGTCATTATGAGTTCAACATCTCCATAGAAGAAACATATCTAGCAAACCCTGCAATGAATAGACGATATACTTGCCTCATATGCACATTGAACTTTCTTAAAGGATTCACTCGCCAATGGACTTCCCATGTTTTTATCGGGGTGCACAAGCATCGCCTAACAAGAGGGGATCAAAATGCAAGTCAATGGACTAAAAAACATGTAAAACTCTTTCATCGATGGGTCATTTGATTAAGGGCTTGTTCGTTAGCTGCTCCATGAGACTCACGTTTGTTTGTTGGCAGCTTAATGAGCTTAATGGGACTCGCGGCTTATTCGGCCGGTTATGCATGACTGTTTGGTAATGGCTTAATGATATAGAAAGTGACTTATTCAGTAAGCTTCTAGGGGGAGCTTTATGCAAAAAGCCAAGTTTTTTACGAACATGCCCCTCCCAATTAAAAACACGCTTGTTCTGTCTATTAAAAAACCCTTCCAAACAAAAACTTTTCCAATCTAAAGAGAGATTAATCCACACATACATATGTAACCATATAGAACTTAATGGAAAACCAAACAAACAACCCCTTATTAGCTCAACTATATAGGACTGTTTAGTAGTGGCTTAATGATATATAAAGTGACTTATTCAGTAAGCTTCTAGGGAGAACCTTTATGCAGAAACCCAAGTTTTTTGCAACCCGACCCCTCCCAATTACAAAACATGGTCCTTCTATCATCTATGTCCCGAATAAAAATCTTCTCACTCTATATAGACAGATTAATCCGCACAGACAACTTTATCCATACAGAACTTAATGGAAAACCAACCAAACAACCCCTAAATGACACCTTCCAACAAGTTTATTACATCCATAACCTTACTCACAGGTTTGACAATGCCACTATTAACAGAAGTATGTCACTTTCATACACAAGAATGCCTAAAAACCTGTCCAAGGGTCATAGATTTAAAAAACACTTGGTAGGAAGTCACTTAGCTAAATAACCCTGATATGTTTATTTAGGTAAATAACCTTAAATAAGGTTTTAGTTAAATTTATGACCTCCTTTTATCTGTTAAAAGAAATATGGTTTTATACTCATCAGAAGGTCATGGATTTGATTAAAATTTCATTTAAGATTATTTACCTAAATATCTCCAAAAAACTAGTAACAAGACTGGTAGTCAACGAAGCAAAACAAGCCTACCTTTTTCTTATATTCCTTCTTCAAGGAGGTCGCATCAATGGTCCTGTATCGAGAAAAACCTAATGCTTCATAGTGATCCAAACATTCAAGGATTCTTTTCATCTCGTTGATCGCATTTTTGTCGTTTTTGACCACAGGGATCGAGATGGTTGAAGCTTTCTTCTGTTTGTTCCCAGAAGTTGCTGGTTTGCTTGAAGATTTACATGACTCCACCTGCTCGGATTCCTCAAATGGGACAGAAGACTTGTTCTCTTTTGAGAAGTCATCTTCAACAAATGATTCAGGTACTTTTTGCTCTTCAAACTGTATCTTTTCGCTTGGATTATCACACGATTGGAGCATGCAGATTAGTGCATCACAGGATAGAAAAGCAAGATTAATCGATATCAAAACTCCAGACCACCCGATTTGTTGTTTTACGTGGTAGAGAGCATATACCGTTGCCACTAAGACCACCAACCTTATATGGTTTAGTGAAAACAAGAAACCTGCTATATGTCATAATAGTTTCATTACTGAAGTAAACAACGACCCTGATGACAAATGGCGTTATATTTGTAGAGGAAAGCTTAAATGAGAACCAGGGAACCAATTATTTCATATGTTATTCACAGTGAATAATCATGACAATCATGTACATTCATTGTGAATAAGTTCTCATAATGGATATCTATCAAGAAATTCATCATGAATAAAACATGAATAGTTGATTCTCTCATTTGAACATGCCCCTACATTTTTAGCCCCCATAAAATTTGGCAAAAAACTGAACATACCTCCAACAATGAATAATGGACCAACGATCAAAAAGTTAACATACATCCGTAGGACCAAAAGGGAAAAGAGCCCCACTACCAATAGACCTGGAGTGAAACCCAAATAGCAGACAGCACATCCAGCAGTTCCCTGGAGAAACAATGGTACTGTTAGTGGCTTAAGCATTATTTCCATAAGTTCGCTCCCAAGGCCCCAAATACTTATAAAACAAAAAGCTACATCTATAACCAAATCAAACCAAACCAAACAAGCCCATTATGCCCTCACCTGGAGGTGGAGTCTAGAGGGTGGGATATACACAAACCTCTATCCCGAAGAGCAAAATGGTTGTTAATAACAAAGGGTCTGTTTGGTTGGTTTTCCATTAAGTCTTGTCTGAAGAAAGTTGTATGTGTGGATTAATCTGTCTGTATAGATTGGAAAGGTTTTTGTTTTGGAGGGTTTTTTCATAGATGGAAGAAGTGTGTTTTTTAATTGGAAGGGCGATTTTGGAAAAATACTTGGTTTTCTGCATAAAGCTCTCCCCTAGAAGCTTACGGAATAAGCCACTTTCCATATCATTAAGCCGCTACCAACCAGTCATGTGTAACTGAGCGAATAAGTCGTGAGTCCCATTAAACTCATTAAGCTGCTAACAAACAGACCCAAAGACTACAATGAAGTTCACCATAATGAATTCCCTCAACCTCTAGTATCATATATACGGTGAATACTGACACACTATTAGGTGAGGCTTGAACCATTAACCTTTTGGGAGGTTGGGATCTACCGGTAACCTTAGATACCATTAAGCCTTTAAGCCGATGACCATTTGATGGGTAGCAAAATGGCATTACAATATAATTTAAGGGGACTCAAGGCCATAAAAATGCACAAAATCTTGCTACAAAAAGTTCATAATCTTACCATACCAAGAAGAAGATATAACAAGCATGACATTGATGTCAAACTAAGAAAACAACTCCATATGATAACAAGCAACGCGGCTGTTCCCAAACCGAAAAGCGATCCACATCCACGAATAAAACAATCTTTCCATCGAATCATCAAGAAACATAACACTTTACCCAATTTTCCAAACCCATAACAAACATTAGGCCAATGCTGTCTAGTAAATACCCCAATTGTATCCCTGAAACCACAAACAGTCTTCTTAGCTGCAATAGAACACCAAAGGCTTTCCTTTAATAGCCATTTCCATCCTTGATTCAAAACCCCAATATCCCCCATGGCTATCAAAAAGATATTGAGATTCTAGTTACAAATTTACAATTACAACACTTAACATTTCCCTTAATCTTGGATACGACCAAAGATTGAAACCCTGATAAAATTTCCCTTAAAGATTGAAACCCTAATAACATTTCTCTTAATCCTCGATACTAATCAAAAATTGAAACCCTAACAACATTTCCCTTAAAGATTGAAACCCTAACAACATTTCCCTTGAAGAATGAAACTCTAACAACATTTCCCTTAATCCTGGATACTAATCAAAGATTGAAACCCTAATGTGTATCCATGGATTAACCTCTAGGGAAACAAATTTCATCATTTTAGTGAAGCAACAGAATAAGATTTGATGAAGAAAAAAAAACACCCAATTTGCTTCACATCTACGTTTCCTAAAAGGCGAAAACTCCCACTTTCTTTTGACGCAGATAATGATGGTTTTCTGTTCTTTTTGTCGCAGATAGATAACTGCTGATCACGGTGGTCGGATCTTGACAAAGTAAAAACGTAATAATCGGAGAAGATTTATGGGAAATTGACAATGTGATAATGACCATAGGAGAAGTGAATCAGAAGAAGAGACCGACAAATGAGATATGTTTATGGTCTTCGGTGGAAGAAAAAGGAGCACCTTTAATGGCGGAACCCTAACTTTCTCTTTTTTTCCGGTGAAAAAGAAGGGTTTGGAAAAGGCTCCGGTTCCTGTGACGACGGTGGGGAGTGAGTGATTGCGAGAATCGGGAAAAGGGAAATGAACCCATGAAAAGAGTTTATTTCCACGTGTCATTACTCTAAAATTAATAATTAATGTTTTAAGTTTTTTATTTTCCATGTGGAAATAATTTTACATGTTGGTCCCTCTAGTTTGCTTAAAATTTAGATATGGTCCCATAAACTTCGGTATCAATTATGAAGGGACTTGACTCCCAATTTTTTGTAATGTTGGTGGTCCTTCAAGTTGACATTGTTAGCTTAAGATCCGTTAGCCATCTCATATTTCCAGGGGCGGATCCAACCTTTAAGCACTGGGGGGAAAGACCCTCAGTCAAAAACCAAAAACCTTTGTTGACTAACTTAAATTTTATATTTTCACCCTCGTCTTACATGGTTTTCCCCAAGTCTCATCCAACGTGCCCCCACCCAATTAATTTCCTGGATCTGTCACTGCATGTGTCCCTTACGTGAGGTAAAATGACTAAATTGTATACAATATTTAATAGTAAGTTATTTTTTTTTAACAAAAAAGAGGTAAAATGACTAAATTGACCTCATGTAAAAGACATATATCTCAACTTAGCGGACCTTATTTAAAGGCGTTAACTCGAGGGGTCGTTAGTGTTATTAAAATAAAAGGTTAAGGACCATCAATGTAAATAGTGCGTTTAAGGGACCATATCCAAATTTTTAAGCAAATCATAGAAACCTTCGGTGTAATTCATTCTAAAAAAACGTGGATATTTGTAACGATATTATTTCTAATGGGGTATATTCTTATATATATTAGTATTTATGTATTTTACGAATGAATTATGACCGATTCGTCTCTCTTTTCCGTCTTTTGCCGTTGCCATTGTTGTTGCTTCTGCCACCAACTCCTCCACGACATTGCTTCCACACGGCCTCCACTACCACTTCCATTATGCTCTGCCACGTCACTACTTCAGCTCGAGATTCAGGGATTTTGATTCATATTATAGGGTTCTTGAAATAATCCCATTTTGATTTAAGACACACGAGCTTTGCATTTTGAGTAATTTTGAATGAATTTATATGGATTTGTTGCATAGTTCATAGGATATGGATTCGAATTCACATCCTTTTTCGTGTGTATTTGGTTGATTTTTTAATGTCAGAGCTTAAAGATGATTTGTATTTGAATTTTCTATTCTTATAGCTTGAGAAAAGGGAGTCAGGTCAATATTATACAAAAGAGTTAAGAAAGACAAAAAAGAAATACAAAAAGACCAAAATGCCCTTACATACATATACGGGCATTCTTTAATGGGGCTGAATTCAGAGTCAACTAGAGGAAACGACGAAGAATCACAATAAAATGCAAAGCACAACAAAGTCGAGGGACGAAAATCGAACTTTCATGAAACTCTATGGACAAATTTTGTAATTTACTCAAGAAAATATCATTTTTAACTTTTTTTTAGTTTTATTATGACTTTGAATTGAAATTCTACATATAAAACCATTCTCCCCTTTATTAAATATGAAAACATGCTTTCAAGTCCTCAAAATGATTTAAAAAATAATAAAATAAAATAATGAAAATATAAAAATAATATTAAATATTATATTCATATTTATATTTTAAGAGGAAAACCAAACACTTGGTTGGTGTAACCAATGATACCCGCCAAAAAACGTAGAAAATACGAAATAATATTCTAGTCAATGGATAGCTGCTCTCATCACGTGACCAAGCACGTGACGTATTCCCTCATTTCGCAGCAACCGCCAAGTACATCCGAAACAGGAAAACCTACTTTTTAATATATAAATCCCACTTGCCATAAATAGGCCCCATCTAATCACTTTTTAGATCCTATAAGAAACATTAATATTCAATTAGGATCCAATATAACACACACACACATATATATATATATATATATATATAGGGTATATTTCTTTTACAATCTTGTGTATTTGTACAACCCTTGCAACCCAATTAATTGAGATATTTATAGAAATGATGAGAGTTCATTTATTATGATTTAAATATTTATGGAATATAAATAGAGTTCATTAATTATGATTAATACTTTATATTAGGAAACAATCAAAACTTCTATGAAATCACATATTCATAAAATGAAATGAACGGTTGAGATTGGATTGTATTGGTTGCACAAATGTCAAGGGTTGTATAATAACCAACCTCTATATATATATACATATATATATATAGAGTATTTGCGCAATGCATCAAGATACATCTTGATTTTAGTGTTTCGTTTTATATTTTGGGTTTATTGATGTTACAATGTGATTTTATATAGTTTTGATAAAAAGAAAATGTTTATATTTTTGAATGAAATATAAATTTAAAGATATTATAGAATTTTAAAAAAGTAACCGATATTAATGTCAAATTAACTATTTAAAAGTTGTCATTTTTGTGTAATTTTTTTAATTCAATTTTTTATTATAATTTAATGACGAACTAATTTATTTTTGGTTTAATAAAATATTTTTTTAAGTTAATAATTAAGTATTTTATTATAACTCAATGATTATATTAATTATATTTTAGATCTTTTATATTTAAAATGATATTTATCATATATTTGATTATGTTTATCTGCAGTTAGTTACACGAATTCAAAAAATGAAGCTTTAATAAAATGTACTCATGCACATTCTACTTGTAATCTTGAATTTTAAGTAAATATGTATCAATAAACAATATTTTATGTATAAAAAAATGTTTTTAAGAGTTTTTATCAAATGCTTTATAATATAGTATAGATATATAGAGGAGAGTTGGGTTCACGTGAGACCAACATGTTTTCGTAAGACCTGTGAGACCACTTTTTTATACTTGAAAGTTCACAGCAAAACGTTGTGAAGATAAAAAAACCCAAACCTTTACAGTAAAAACACAGTGAATGTTACTTTCACAATGTTTTGCTATGAAGTTTCAAATGTAAAAAAGTTGTCTCATGTGTCAAACGAAAACAAGTTGGTCTCACGTGCTCACAAATCTCTCTCTCTCTCTCTCTCTCTCTCTATATATATATATATATATATATATATGGGGTATGACAAAATAAAAACTTGTTATGATAATTAAATCTATGTATAATTGTGTCGGACAAAAATACAGGTTTGTCCGACCTAAATGTATGGACAAAAATATGAGAAATGGAACAAGATATGTAAATTACTAAACTACTCATGTGAATTCATGGTTGTCTCATCTTTTGCCAACTGAGTTACACGCCAGAGGCCCAAACGCACCCTAAATGATAAAACGACTATTTTCGTAAAAACTCTGCACCATCTTTTACATGAATACAAGTTCAAAAAATTCAATAAAACACCACCAAAAGTTCAAACTTGATTTGATCAAGAACAAAACAAAATCTCTACTAATTTTTCCATTTAAACCCAAAAAAATGTACACATTTACATACCCCTATATATATATATACCTCCAACCTTCCAAAGGATCAAGAATTTCGAAACAAAGAAAAACGAAAAAACGAGCACACAAATCTTCATACGAGTTCCCGTCAATTGGGTCGATCCCATATGTCCGTAAACACCATAGTTGATTGCGAAGTCGTGTTGGACGATAATAGTGAAAGTTCGGCATTGTTATCAGAACCAGATGATGTACTTGTGTTGAATGTGTTCTTTTTTGGATCATTGGTGCCACAGGCAGTAGTCTTATTCGGGTTGCTTCTAATCTTGAGGTCCATGAAATCCGAGATGAGGCCCGGTTTCGTGATCTTGCCCTCATCAACCTTTATCTCACCTGACAACATCTTGACCACGGTTGACATCACGGGTCGCAGCTTTGGATTGTCTTGGGTGCATAAAAGACCGATCTTTAAGTATTTACAAGCTTCTTCGGCATCAAAATCTCCATGCATTGCGGTGTCTACAAGCTCTACCAACTCATTTTTTTCGTAAAGATCCCACGTCTGTAATTACAAGCAAATACCATCAAATTAGACTAGCTCATAAGCATCAATACAACAAAATCGGTTTTATAGGACGCCAAATATGTCTAAATGTCATAATGGACTGCTTTATAAGACTTCAGTTATAGAACCGGTTCGTCATATGTAAAAGTGTTGCAATGATATGACGCTTTTGGGCATCCTAACAAGTTTTTTAAGTACAAATTTTTGAAATAAAACATCCTATTAGTCTTTTTATATGACATTATTTGAAAATATATCTATAAAAAGACGTGTTCATAGGACACTTTATTTCAAAAGTGTCCTAAAAGACGTGTTAATGCATCTAACATCATATTATAACACATTTATATAGGACGCATAATTGTTTGATTTTAAGACATTCAGATGAGGCATATGAGGTAAGGAATGGTAAATACTTACTCTTTCGAGAATATATTGTTCTTCAATAGGCAATAGTGAGTTTGTGTTGCATCTCCCACTGACGATTTCCACGAGAAGAACACCGAAACTATAAACATCAGCTCTACGTGTCAATTGGCCTCGTATTGCATACTCCGGTGCCAAATAACCACTGGACAATGAAACCAACACAAATTTGATGAATAACCAAACAAAACCAAACCAAACGAACCTAGTATACAAAAAAACCAGTATACCCTACAACCTGGAGGTGGGGTCTGGGAGGGGTAAGATGTACATACTTGACCTCTACCTCAAGAGTAGAGTGGTTATTTTCGCGAATACAGACATTTGGTGAATCTCAATGATATATATAGGGTTGGGTTCAGATGAAAACCGCAACAAATGAAAAACTGAGGAACACCTTAGTAACTGTTCATCTGACAGTATGCACAAGTGCATACAAGTAATTTGTAAGCATTTTGTTCGGTATGCAATATGCATCACGTGCACACGTGCATAAAAACCAAGAAACAACTTCAATTACTTGTATGCACATGTGCATACCGTCCGAATAAATGGTTACCAAGGTGTTCCATAGTTTCTCTTATTGTTTTGGGGTTTTCCCCTGAACCTCCCTCCCTCCCTCTCTCTCTCTCTCTCTCTCTATATATATATATATATATATATATAGGTCGCTGAAAGAAAAGAAAAATTATAGAAACATGTGACACGGGTCTTACATTGTTCCAGCTACACGCGTACTAACGTGAGTCATATTGCTGGGGATGAGTTTTGCTAGACCGAAATCCGAAATCTTGGGTGTTAAGTCTTTATCAAGAAGAATATTGCCGGCTTTGATATCCCGATGAACTATATGTGGGCGTACTTCCTCATGAAGATAAGCAAGCCCTCGTGCAATTCCAATGCAAATCTTGGTTCTTGTTCGCCAACTGAACTGGATAGAACTATGGCCGTTACCTTGAAAGAAGAAAAGTTCAAAACTTTTTAGCAAACACCATAAGGAATACGAAAATATGTGCCTATGGTACACAGACAAGACTGGACATGACTGAACTAGACAGAGTTGAAGGTTTTAGGGTTTTAATTTGACATGGATAGTTCAGTAATTTACCAAACTTGTCTCATCTCTCTGACTTTTGTTCCACCTATTTTGGTGTGACAGAAAAAATAATTTTTATCCCACTCAGTCTTGTTCTGTCCAATCCTAGTCTAATTGTTGCATCAATCGCCAAACGACAAGTTTTTATTCTGTTATGTTATGGTCAACTTACCAAGAAGGGTCTGCGCCAGACTGTTATTCTCGATATAATCGTAGACCAAAATCCTGTGACTGCCCTCAACACAACATCCACAAAGCTTGGCTAAGTTTTCGTGCTCGATCTCATAAATCACTTTGATTTCCGTCAAGAACTCTCTTGCTCCTTGTCTTGATTCAGCCGAAAGAACCTTTATAGCTGCTTCTTTCCCATGTTTCAATCTTCCCTAACAACCCAAACAAAACCGTATTAACAAAACAAACCATTTGTTTTATGAAAATGACGACAAAACAAAACCATTTTAAAGATTTCTTGAAAATTAAAATACATACATATAGGTCAGGTTCAAGGAAAAACCGCAAAAAAATGAAAAATTGAGGAATATCCTATAAACCATTCATAAGTACGGTATGCACATGTGCATACAAGTAATTTTTCAGTATGCACACATGTGCATAGAAACCAGGAAACATCTTCACTATGCACTGTGCATACTGTACATATAAACGGTTTTTAGGGTGTTCCTCAGTTTTTCATTTTTTAGGCGTTATCCCCAAAACCTCCCTCTCTCTCTCTCTCTCTCTCTCTCTCTATATATATATATATATATATACTAGTTGTGTACCCGCGCAATGCGGCGGGAGCCATGAATTTTAACGATTTTGAAGTTCTACTTGTTTTATAAGATAAGATTTAACGATGATATAGGTTACACTTGATCTTTACATATTAATACAATTTGAATAAATAAGAGTTATGGTTCCAATTACAGACTATCG
>NC_037529.1:69855848-69896870 GCF_001531365.2 Cynara cardunculus var. scolymus
ATATAAATAAATAACTATAAAAGTATAAATCGTAAATATTAAAAATATTTTTTCACAATATATATAATATATAATAATATAATTAAGTCAAAAACTATTCAATATTGGACTCATTTCGAAGGTATTAACGAAACGATTATAATGGTGTAACTTGTTAAAATAAAAATATATTTTTTAAACATGTTTTAATTTATATACGATCATGTATGTTAATTTGATAAAGGTTTAAAATGAAACATTTAAAAGTAAAGGACGTAAAGTAAATTAATTAATTAATTATAGGGGTATAAAATGTAAATTTAAAATTTTAATTTTAAAACAAATCGGTTGTGAGAGGGTGAGTGTATGTGAGGAGAGGAGAGGGTGAAAAAGTGAAAAAGTGAGTATAATGGGTATTTTGGTCATTTAGTATTTTAAGACTTTAAGACTTTTGTTAAATTTGCTTAATAAGATAGTATAGAAGTATAGATATATATGTATGTATGTATGTATGTATGTATGTATGTATGTATGTATGTATGTATATATGCTTACCCTAAAAACTGGACCAAATCCACCCTCTCCAATCTTGTTGGCTGGACTGAAATCATCTGTGGCAATTCTTAGTTCTTTGTAGGAGTAAAGTTTAAGATTCTGAACGTCTGATAACTCTGTTTATGATCAAAGATATTAAACAACGATTATGAATTAGTTCTAATGCACATTCACAAGCTAAAGAACTCATAAACAGATTACTGTTTTCTTTACCTTCATCGAATTCGGGAAATTGTTTAATTGGTGATTTGGCTGGCCGACGAGCGAGGAAGGAGAAGCAACCCATAACCCCCTTCTGAGACACCCCAAATCACCAATTTCTTGATTCAAGAATGGTTTGTTTGATGCTTTCAGGATTGAAATCTGTCATAGAATCATTAGAAATGTTCATCATTTCAAATAAATCATCTTATTTGATGGAAATTGGAAGAACCCAACATTCTATAAACATATAACCATAAGATTAAAGTGTTGATCAATTCGATTATACCCAAATCGAACGAGATAGAAATACTGTTCTTCATAGATTCAAAATTGGAGTTGATTATACTTAAGAAACACCCAACAAGCCCTAATCGAAACCCAATTTTCACAGAACCCCAATATTGAAACGTTAGCAGATAAACCCACAAACCGTTTGAAGTTGGATTCCAGAAAACGAAAACTTAGAACAATTCAAATTCGAGCTGTTCTTCATAGATTCAAATTGGAGCTGATTATACTAAAAAAAACACCCATACAAGCCCTAACCGATACTCAATCTTCAAATAACCACAAAATTGAAATGATAGCAGAGAAACCCACAAACCGTTTTCAAATTGAATTCCAGAACACGAAAACTCATAAGAATTCAAACCAAAAACGAAGATCAAAACGGCAAAATCAACAAAAATTAAGAACAACCCGAATTGGGAATTACCTCAAAATCTATCGATCGAAGATTGAATCAGGGATTAATGGGTATTTCGATTACGAAAAGATGGCGGTGGATGTGATGATTTTGAAGAGGTAATCTGGGGAAAATGGGAGTGAGATTGCTTGCTCCCTTTGGTAGTATATTAATCAAAGTGTATAAAGTCAGCGAAGTAATGCGATTGGACCCTGAATCTTGCTTCCTGGAACGAGCAGTTACTCTAATCTCGTATGGACTACGGAGGGAGAGTATGAACACAAATTTAGGGTAAGGTCATCATCAAGCTTACCATTTGGGTGTTTTGAAAGTCAACGTGTGGGTTGATTTCAAGACTTGAGCTCAATCATGTCGTCTGGTGTTTGGTTCGTTATGGTTGTGAATGAATAATTGTGAATTGGTAAATTACATCTTTAGTCCTTGTTGTTTGTTGGTATTTTTGGTTTTCGTCCCTTTACTTTCATTTATTATAAATTGGTCTTTGGATATAGGTTTGATTTTGTGCAATTTTTTTGACTGAGGGGCCGTTTATCAAACACTTACCCGGTAAGCGTTTATCGATTAATTTAACATCATCATTTACTTATCAGATAAGATTTTAGTCCATCAAAACGGTATCGTATGCAACAATTTACCTGGTAAGCGTTTGTTGTGGTAAGAGTCGTCGCCCTCGCTTACCAAGTAAGACTCTTTGTCATTGTCTCGCTCTTACCAGTAAATTTTTTTATTCTTACCATATTCATCCGGTAAGGTAAAATGACTTGATGTTCACTTACCCGAGTAAGCATTTGGTAAACGGCCCCTGAGTGTGATAAAAAAAATATAAGGTGAGTCAATAATGATGAATTAATAAATTACCTGTGTTAAATTAAAACTTTGAACAAATCTGTATCTTTTATTAAGAAACTGTTTGGTTGGTTTTTCATTAAGTTTTGTATGGATAAAGTTGTTTGTGTGCATTAATCTGTTTGTATAAATTGGAATTTTTTTTTGTTTGAAATGGTTTTCTCATAGATGAAATGAGCATGTCTTGTAATTTGGAAGGATAAGTTTGGGAAGAAAAAAATTGGCTTTCTGCATAAAGCTCATTTATAATCTTACTGAATAAACTACATTTTATATCAGTGATTAACTACCAAACAATAGTTTATAGCTAATTGAATAAGCTGTGAGTCTTATTAAACTCATCAACCTGCTAACAAACAGGCGCTTACATACCTTACTCTCGTTCTGTCATGTTCCATTGGCGTACCAAACACGACATAAAATGATGTATTTTGAGTATAATCGGCCTTATGTCACCGACTCCACTACTGTTGTTTATTATGATTGTTGGGTTTCGTTTCTATGTCACTAGCACCATCATCTTGTGTTCTTGCCACCGTGTTTGAATACAAACATGAACATGTTGCAACATTATTGGCATCACTGACGTCAGTCACGTTTACTTACGTGCAACTGTTTTCGGGTTTCTTCGACGGTAACATCACGAATTATTTGAAAGGAAGAGTGTTGCGAAAAGGTAGCTTTCGATTTGGAACGTATAGTTCAGTTTTTTTCTCGTTAACAACGTATTTGATTTTAGTCATTTATGAACTGGGTTTTTAAGAGAATTTCTTATTTTTGTTTTGTGATTGTGGTTCAATTTTTGTCATGTTAAGGGTGCTGACTATAAACATTGACTTTGACGGAAAAACAGTTTGTTTGTGTTGTTCGTAAGATGACTATAAACAATGACGACTATTTATGTTTTAAAGTTAAATTTGTATTGAGTTATCAATCAAATATAAGAAAAGATAAATTGCATGAAAAAATAATGTACTTTAACTTGATTCTTATTTTGGGTAACATACTTTCAAAACTTCCATTTTGGTACCTAAGATTTAAAGTTTTAAACATTTAAGTACCCTGGTAATTGGTTGAAGATAAAATTTAAATAAAAGAAAATTTAAAAAATCCATGTCACTAACCACGTCAGCAAATAATATTGAGTTGGATATCACATCACTCGTCACATCAGCATGATAACCGGTTTGGTAATTGTTTACAACGAAATTAGAGCGCTGAATGGTTAAGGTGGGCCCAAGATAAAAAAATCATTCAAAGGGTTTTAGAACCATTAAGAGACAGACTTTTTTTGTCAAACAAGATTCACCTCTTAACGATTTAGAGGTTGCCTCTTAATTAAACTATTAAGAGGTAAACAATCAGCTTAAGGGCTATTTGGTAATTGCTGAATGATTTGGTGCAGAATGATTAAATGGTCATAATGATTAAGAGACTCTCATGATAGAATGCAAAATGAAATATAACTGTTCGGTAATTGTTTACAATGAAATTATGGCTCTGAATTGTTAAGAGAGACCCAAGAAAAAAAAATCATTCAGATGGTTTTAGATCCTTTAAGATACAAACTTTTTTTTTTGTCAAACAAGATTCACCTCTTAGAGATTCATAGATAGTCTCTTAATTGAAATATTAAGAGGTAAACAAACAGCCTATTAGGAGGTATTTGATAGTTGCTGAATGATTTGGTGCAAAATGATTAAGTGGTCAGAATGACTAAGAAACTGTTATAATATAGTGCAAAATGAAATATAACTCTTTGGTAATTGTTTACAATGAAAGTAGGGCGTTGGATGGTTAAGGGATGCCCAATATACAAAATCATTCAGAAGGTTTTCAAAGAATTAAGAGGCAAACTGTTTTTTTACCAAACAAGATTCATCTTTTAACGATTCAAATATTGTCTTTTAATGAAACGATTAAAAGGTAAACAAACAACTTCTAATAGCTTAACTAACAATAAAACTTAGGTCTTTAAGAACTTTTTCCAGAGGTCATCAGTCCGAATCTTGCAAAATTACTGAGGATTTTTTAATTTTTTTTAAAACTGTTAAAATTAATCGAAATACATACAAACTAAAAATAATTAAAAATATATAAAAATAAAAACGGTAGCGGTCCTCTTAAAATAAGGAAAATAAAAGATAAAACGATTTTCGTTGGAGGTATAACATTAAATGTCCCTTCAGTTTGGTTGAAATTTGCGGCGTTGGCAACGGGACGCGGACACACGTGTAGATGAAATGGGGCCCACCATTGCAACTGTAGTCAAAAAGTCAAAATGTCAAAAAGTCAAAATGTTTGTCTGGTCAACATCCCACGTTGTGAACACAATCCTTTTTACCAATCTATGACGTCTTTCCATGAACATAAATTATTTCAAATTTTAACGATAAAAACCAGAGTTTATTCGTTATTTTTTTAAGTATATGATATTTATATATAATAATAGAACAGATAAACTCATATATTTTTTTTATTTTTGGTGAGGTTTGAACCATTGACTTCCAAGAACGTCAAAGATTTACATACTGTTAGACCAAAGATCCTTTTAGTCGTTTGTTCGGTTTTTGATTTTACTAATTCGGATCTGTTCGGTTTTGTTTTGTTTCGGGCTAATTTGATTCGGGTTGGTTTTGTGGAAGTTTTTTCCCCCATTTTTCTGTATATTTTTTTTTTGGGTTTTTTTTAATAAATTGTGTCTTTCAGGGGAAAAAAATATCAGTACAAAAGTGGATGACGGTTGATATAAACGAAATTACATTGATTTTTGATTTATAAATCAAATCCAACAGATTTCTCTAAAACATGCATTCAACTTGTACAGTTTCTTGATTTTGGAGATAACAATATAAATTATATTATTAAAATCAAAGTTCTAAATGGCGTGAATTTTTTTCAATCTAAAACTCTTCAACCGATTACCCGGGTACTTAAATGTTTAAAACTTTATATCTTATGTACCAATATAGAAGTTCTGAAAGTACATTACCCAAAATAAAAATCAAGTTAAAGTACGTTACTTTTTTCATACAATTTCCCATAAAAAAAATACAAAAAACATTTGTCTCTTTTACAATCAATCATTTTTACAGAACTCTTCAAATTTGGAGAATTTCACCTTATCTCTTCTACTTTCTTCATTTCGAACAAGCTTTTGAAACATCTGTTGTATCAAAAACTATTCAGAATCTCCATTTTAAAGATTATGTTGAAACTGCTCCAAAACAGTAAAAGATCTGATTTCAGAATCGAACCGATATTTTTTCTAAAAAAGCAGTTATATAAAATAATAATAAAGACAGGAATATTAATGATGTAATTTAGACTCATAATTTGTCTCCATCTCCCTTAATTAAACAATGCCCTCAACACACATGACCTTTTGTACTTTTGACCTTCCATTCTTTTAATACCCAAGTTGATGTGAACATGAATTCCTTTTTACATATAATATGCAACTTGATTACAATAAATATATCAAAATTCATGGTTCGTAGAAGAATTACGTTGAAAAACAACGATAATATCTGATAAAAATAATTAAGATATTTGTAACTGATATTCTTGGAGCCTGTATAACAGTTGATGACATACTTTTTACGTATCATTATATAGAAAAACTTGTTTATATGGCAGTGACGGACCTACAACAGAGCATTTCCTTTGTCGAAGGGTAAGAATTTTTAGGTTCGTGAAAGGTGCAGTTGTATTAATTTGTTGTGTACCACCTTATGTATTTTGGAACTACAATGAGAACAAGTTTTATTTGGTAGAGTTGGTTTGCAAGACTTTTATTTCACCCCAGAACCAAGTTCGAATCCTGTTAGTGTCATTTGTTAGTCAAATGGTGTCACTGTTTGAAAAAAAAATCCGGGTCCGTCCCTGTTATATGGTACTGTTCGACCTACAAGTTTAGTCCAAACTTTTCATTTGTTGCGTTGTTTTTTGTACATCTATTTGGTCTGTGATTTATATTTAGATTTCCATAAGACTTGTGTTATGGATGTGACCTTTTTAGGGGCGTTTTTGGTTATTTTGCATTCTACAACCTCCATTTATAGACATATGAGTCGTTTACCAAACACTTATCAGCAAGAATCTTCATTCTCATGTACCTTATCAGATAACATTCCCGGCTATCAAAATAAAACAGTTGTTAAACGTATTTTACTCGTATAAAATTCTTTTCCCGCATCTAAGGGATAAACTTATCAGTGTTTGCAATTTTTTTTATCAGGTAAGATTTTCGATCATTTTCATACTCGCCTGATAAGATGACACCAGATAAAAGTTTGATAAACAGCTAAATTTACAAACCGATATCGAAAAATCCAAGTTCACCCACAAATGGTCTTCGAAAAACCCACTATTTGTGGGGGAAAAACACACACAACTACTCTTCAAAAGTCTAAATTCAAACACACATTTACCCCCATTCAAACAAAGAAAAACAAATAACGCAAAGAAAAATAGAAACGAGATATTCATTTTAAAAAGCGGATAAAAAAACGTATTCATATTATTGAAAAGAAAAAAATGGGCACTCACTAGCTGAGTTTTAATTTGTTTAAAAAATAAATGAGATATTGTTTGACAAAAATAAGCTAACTTATTTTCTACGTATATGTTTGGATGTATATAAGCTAGCTTATTGAAACACTACTTGTAGTAGCATTTTGGTAGCTTATTGATTAATTTTTCAAGATGACTTTTTTGATTATTTTACAATCTTATCAGCTAGTTTTATCAAATATGATTTATTCATCAATTAGCTTATCAGCTAACTTATCGGCCGGTTTTTCAAACATAGCCTAAATAACTTTAAAAAGAGTAAATTACGATTTTAGTCCCTATTGTTTAGAAATTATGTTTTTCGTCTCTATGGTTCACCTTTTGATTTACAACTTATTGTTGTTTCGTTTCGCTCCTTGTGATTTACAATTTTTTACTATTTTGGTCCCTTGCATTTTACAGATATGAATTAGTACAGGGATGAAAACTGCAATGATTTACACATCATAGGGATGAAAATAGAAAATTTTAAACCATAGAGACAAAATTGTAATTTTTAACAAACTATAAGGACAAAAAACGTAATTTACTATTTTTAAAATAAGTGTTTACTTTCTTTATATTACCATCGGATAAAAAAAATTCTCTTTATTATTATTGAAATTAATTATGGTTTTTTTTATGAAAGGTTTCAAGTGAAAATTAAAAAGAAAATATGGAAAAGAGCAGAATAAAGAGATTGTTTACCAAATACTGATCAAATAAGTGTTTACTGGCTATCACTTATGGGCTGTTTATTAAACGCTTACCCGATTGGTGCTTACCGGACAATTTTCCTCACCGGACAAACATGACAAGACCCAAGAATCTTACCTGGTAAGAGCAATGATAAGAATAGAGAGTCTTACCCGGTAAATGACGCTGACAACTCTTACCCGGGTAAGCGCTTACCAGATATATTGTTGCATATGATACCATTTTGATATACTACAATCTTACCCAAAAAATAAATTACGGTGTTGACTTCTAATGGTAAGCACTTACCGGGTAAACATTTAGGTAAACAACCCCTTACATTCCGCATGAGCTTTGGAAGTAGTGGTGCTCAAAAACCCGATCAACCCAACCCAATCCGACGCGAAATAACTCAACCTGAAGCAATCCGATATCTAATCGAGTTGTAAAATTTTCAAACCGTATGTACTGTGTTGATATTAGGTTACTATTATTTGAACTCAACTCAACCCAATGAACCCAATATTCTTTTATTTATTAGATTTAATATGATTGTTGAATTTCTATTAGTACATACATTAAACAATTACACTATCACGTACGTTCTTCATATACACATATTTTCAATCTATTCACATATCTATATAACTCATTCGTATATATGTTTAGTAACTGTGAACATATATATGTAAATTGAGAAAATTAACTGACTGTGATATATGTAAGAAATATGAATAAGTTGTATCAAATGATTGATGATGAAAAAAAGGTTATATGCCATGTGACTAATTAATAGAAACTTGTTAGGTCCCGTTTGGTTTGCAGAAAAAGAAAGGATCTTGAGAGATTTGGATTTCAAATCCATTTCTTGTTGGATTGTCCGGATTTGAAATCCTATGATTTAATTGAAATCCTAGAATATAATTGAAACCCTACAAACATAGGATTTTGAAATCCTTAGTGAGTGCTTGGGATTTTACAGGATTTCGTAAAATTGTATATAATAAGGTTCTAAAAATGTTAAAAACATTTGTTTTCTAATAATCGCTTAAAATAAAAATGCAACTTATTTTTTTTATTAACCTAGATATCCAACCCGCTATGCAAGTCGACTAATCCCAGGGCACATCCACCTGCTTTGCAGATAGCCCGGAGTCACCGCATTTGAACCTCCGTGGCCACAAGAGTATTTTTATTCCTCATTGGATTTGACATTGGGACCTTCTGGCACTTTTAACCTTTAGAGCCAAGCTCAAACCAATCAGGCACCACCCTTCTGGTTAACTTAATTATTTTTATAAAGTATTTATAAATAAATGGAATCCAATTCCATTCCAAATCCTACAAACCAAACACACCAATGATTTTAAATCTATTCCAAACCAAACCCCTCCATGAAATCCAAATCCCTCAAAAACAGTCTTCCAAACCAAACAGATCCTTAGTTTTAACGATTTAGGGACCAAATCTGTATTAAAACTCAAATTTCAACCAAAAAAATGCAATAAATAAAGTTTTAGACTAAACCTGCAAATTAAGCAATACCATAAGGGTGATTTTTATAATTTACTCATTTATTATTATTTAATAAAATTAATTCACCATGTGATAACAAATAACAAATAAAAAAGGCCAAGTGTTATGATTTTTAAAATGGTTGGATTATGAAAGCATCACAACCAACTTGTTTTTTTTTTTAATTTTAATTTGATTAAATATTAAATTAAAAATCATCAATAAATTATTCCAATTAAACAAAATGTTTTACTTGAATCTGTTTGGTTTACAAGATTTGATGAAATTATGAAAGAATCTTTGATTTAGTGATATGTGAGTCATTCGCTTTCTAGGAGGTCAATGGTTCAAACATCACCAAAGGTAAAGAGGGTGTATGAGTTTATTTATTATATTTTCAGTATATAAATAATATATACTTAAAAAAAAGATTTGATGGAATTTGGATACCATTTTAATTTATTTATTTTTGATTAACCTGGATATCCAACCCGCTATGCGAGCCGATTAATCATAGGCTGACCATCCGTCTTACTAGTAGCCCAGAGTCACCTTTGAACCTCAATAGCCATAAGGGAACTTTTATTTCTCATTGGGTTCGAACCTAAGGCCTTCAGACAGTTTTAACCTTTGGAACCCAAACTCAAACCAATCATGCACCTAGGTTATGGTTATACCATTTTAATTTCGTGTTTGATTTAAAAGAAAGTTTAGAATACGGATCCAAAATTTTCAATAAAACCCTACAAACTGTATTTAAAAATCCCATCGCTTATTGATATTTCACAAGATTTCATAAAAATTGTTTTAATAATATTTTAAAATATGTTTAAATATTGGTTTTGTAATATTTAATTAATAAAAAGTAATTTAATGGTTTTTTATAATTGTATTTTGTTTTTATATACGATTAAACAAACTTTTCAATTTAAAAATGGTGTGATAAATATTTTTTTAAAAGATGGTCATAACTATCTTTTAAATCACATCCATTGGATCATCTCAATCTAACGGTTTGACTGAATTTTTCGGCTCTTTTCTTTTTTAGGATTTTCTTCTGATCTCAACCCATTTTTAATATTACCTTAAATAGTTATGATCAATATCTTGAATAAATAATCATGATCATTTATGTCTAGTCATCATAAATAACTAGTTCTCACGGTTACCATAATATTTACAGTATTTATATGAATTTCCTTTCAAAACTGAACAAAACCCAATTGTTTGTAATGCTAAATGAGCCACTAGATTATGACTTGGGGTGACCTATTCATGCCAGACCAGGGTCCCATACACCCGTTTAACAAATCTTTGTAAGGGACCGTTTACTAAACGGTTACTCAAGTAAATGAACACCAAGTCATTTTACCATACCGAATGAATATGGTAAGGATAAAAAATCTTATCTGGTAAGAGCGAGACAATGACCAAGAGTCTTACCCGGTAAGTGAAGGCGACGACTCTTACCATGGTAAGCGCTTATCGGGTAAATTGTTGCATACGATATCATTTTGGTGGACTAAAATCTTATCCGATAAGTAAATGATGGTGTTAAGTTTACCGATAAGCGCTTACCGGGTAAGTGTTTGGTAAACGGCCCCTAAGTAAATCGTTTTTGAGGTATGAAAGACACACTCGCTAAGCTATAAGTAGTGCTCTAGAATATTAGAGTATATAAGAAACATCAACCAAAAATACCGAAAAAGTAGCAAAAAAAACCGAAAAATCAATTGAAATCAACTAAAGAACTTAAAAAACCCTCCAACATCAAGCAAAAAACTTCTAAAATCTCACGAAATAATAAAAATCGACTAAAAACACATTAAGATCCAACTTAAAGTTGCATCCGCTCGATAAAAATTGTGGATCGGCTACTCGCATTCACTCAACTTGTGTCACTCTAGTAGGGACCAAAACACAACTATGGTGTTAATTTTCTAAATATTTGTCAAAAAATAGTGGGGGGAAAGATGATAATGCTGCAAAAAATCACATCCACAAGCAGACCATACAAAGTGTGACACGTGTCAACATGGTAATCACCAGTTTCATGATTATTGGTTTTGCTTGATTAAATTCGGAGGGGACTGCCATCATCATCATCATCATCTTCAATCAGAAGAATTCAAGAATTCAAGAAATGGCAACCACAGTGATGTCCTCATTAAGCCTAAAGCCTTCTGCATTCACCATTCAGAAGCCAGCAGCAGCCAAAGGCCTGCCTTCACTTGCAAAAACCTCCTTCAAGATTCAAGCCAGTGGTATCAAGAAGATCAAAACAGACAAGCCTTTTGGTTACTCTCTCTCTCTCTCCATATATATATATATATCATGTATATACACATATATACAAACACATAATCTTATGGATATGTTTGGCAAATTATTGGCTGATACTAGCTATTAGTTGATAAGTTATCTGATAAACTGATAAACGCAACTAACAAGCTAGATAACAATATAAAATGACCTTAAAAGAACATGTTGATAATTGATTGAAAAAATATACAGGCATAAATGGAAAAAAGTCGCATGAGCTTATTGAAACATTACTTTCAAGTAGCGTTTCAAAAAGTTGGCAAACCAACAGATAAGCTAGCTATTAGCTAAAAGCTAGTTGTTGGTTAATAAGCTAACTGTTACCTGTTGATAAACTAAACATATTTGATAAAAAGCATCTAACAAGCAAAATAACAATGTAAAACGACCTCGAAGGACATGTTGAAAAATTAATTGGAAAATACAAGATGTGTAATTAGAAAATAAAGGCCCATGGAGCTTGTTAAAACACTATTTCAAGTAAGGTTTCAAAAGCTAGCTTATAAACAATGGGACTTTTTCAATAAGATCAAAAAATACACTAGTTTAGGTCTGTCAAACATCGCATATATACATACACACACATACACACAGGTGTAAAATAATATGTTTGGTTGATAGGAATTGGAGGAGGAATGCAATTGAGAGATGGTAAAGATGCCAACGGAAGGAAGCCAACGGTATGAATGTTCTTCATTAATCTTATTCTCATGAAACTTGCAACAATTAGCTCGATCAAACGAATGCCCAAAACATAATTCAATGAAGTCGGATCAATTCATCATGAAGAACACTCAAAAGTGAAAACAAATGCAATTATCTTTAGAACCAAAATCAAGTACTATTTGCACTCAGACTGTGATGGATAACTTTACTCAGGGAAAGGGAGTTTACCAGTTTGTCGACAAGTATGGTGCTAATGTGGATGGATACAGGTATAACTATTCATAATGAATTTCCAAGTGTTCTTTTCCATTATGCTGTCAACTATTCAAAATTGAAACTAAAGAGTCAAAAATAAATGATCTAATGCCTACAGTCCCATCTACAATGAAGAAGAATGGTCTCCAAGTGGTGATGTCTATGTTGGTGGTAAGAAATCTTTTGCACTTCACATATGAATACCAATTCATATATTGCAATTCATATGTGGATACCATCTTCTGTTTGTGGGTATTCAAGAAATCTTGATATGAATGCAGGCACAACAGGGTTGTTGATATGGGCTGTTACCTTGGCTGGAATTCTTGGAGGGGGTGCTCTTCTGGTTTACAGCACAAGTGCTTTGGCACAGTAAAATCTCCACAGATTGTTCATTTAGCATTTGTGGTTACTATTTGTTATATTTTGGTCCATTTTATGGAATTATTTAGGCAAACATGTACAATATACACACAATCTTGTTCTTGTTTGCTATGCTTCTGAAACCAAATTATAGTTTTCTTCTAGTTCTTTCATTTTCCTTATTCTTTCTTGTCGCTAGATAACTTTGGGGGGGCTAAAAACCTAAAATAACATCCGATTGGGTGGTTTTGCAGGGGTGAACTTATACAAGTGTACCAACCAACTTAAAATTGGTACAAATATGTTGTGTACCAGAGTTGGGTTCTCGTGAGACCTGCTATGAAGGCACAAAAACACACTGAACTTTCAGTGTTCTTTTGTGAAGGATATTTTTTTGCTGTGAAGGTTCAGTGTTATTTTATGGTCTCACGAAAACAGGCTGCTCATGATCCCAAGTCTTGTGTACCAATTTTTTCGGTTGGTACATGCTGGTATTGGTTTTATACCGACATTGGAAACCCGTAAGTTCGAAATACGTAAAAACAAAGTCCTAAGTTACAATGTTCAATACTTAAAAAACCTGACACGATTTCAAATAAGGGCGTGTTTCAGGGAATCATCACAATTTAAAAAATGTTTCAAACATGTAATAGAACATCCGAACTCGAAAGACATATAGACAATAATAAAATGTGTTATAGACATTAGTTTGGACAGGGTTATTGTTGATCACCTCAATCAAAATTAGAATTAGAAAAAAGGAAAACTCAAAAGTTAAGGTTGCTGTAGTTAATTAAATATTACTCCCTCCGTTTCAAAATAAATATCCATGATGAAAAATGGCATACCGATTTAGAAATATGTAATTATTACACTTTTTAATTAACTAAAAGACACTTTTACCCTTAATAAAAAGGGAGTCATGAATTTCTCCATCTCTTAACAAGGGTAGAAGAGGAAAGCAAAATTTTTTTCTTTTAAGTGGACACTTATTTTCGGAGAAACTACAATAGAAATATGGACTTACTTTAGAGGAAGTAACTATTAACTACTTGCCCCATCCCAAAATCAATGACACATGGCTATTTCAATTTGTCCCAAAATAAATGCCCACTTTTAAAAATAAGTTTCTATTTTTCCATTTTATCCATAATTACGAGATGGAAAAAGTCTCTCAATACTAGCAAAGGTAAATGTGTCATTTACTTTTTACAAAGGTGTACTAATTACACATCCCTAAAACTATGTCATCATTTTATACCAAAGAGCCCTTGGCAGTATCGTAGCCTTTGGTCTCCTAGGAGGTTAGGGCTTCAAACCTCACCAAATGTGAGGAGAGTGTGAGTTTATTTGTTGTATTTGTCATATATAAATATTATATATTTAAAAAAAATTGTCATTGTGAACATTTATTTTGGGACGAAGGGAGTAATAAACAAATAATTAAATATTTAAATATATAAAAGTCAGTACGATGTAGGGGAAATGTTCAATCTCTCAAGTTCCGTTTACCTAGTCTTCTAATAAATGAAGAAAGCAACTTAATGGTTTACCTGGTCTTATAAGAAAAAGTAAAACCCTAATAAATGATAATGTCAATCAATCATATAATAAAGTTTAAACTTTAAAATCAAAAGTCAAATACAAAATTAATGCTAAAAGAATCAAGCACACAAAAACCAACCAATAGAAAATGGGTAAGATTAGGCCACCTATTATTGTCATTTATGGATAAGCTTACAATTTGTCAATTAATTATATTATAAGTTATTTTACATTTAATTTAAGATTCAAGGTTGTTTGGTTGGTTTTCAATTAAATCTTGTATGGATAAAGTTGTCTATGTGGATTAATTTGTCTGTATATATTGGAAAGGTTTTTGTTTGGGAGAGTTTTTTCAAAGATGGAAGAACCGTGTTTTTTAGTGAGGGATAGGTTCGGAAAAAACTTGGCTTTCTGCATAAAATTCATCCTAGAAGCTTACTGAATAAGCTACTTTCTATAGCATTAAGCCATTACCAAACAGTCATGTATAACAGGCGAATAAGCTGCGAGTCCCATTAAGCTCATTAAGCTGCAAATAAACAAACCCTCGGGTGTCATTACTGAGGCATTCAAAGAACATAAACTAGCAAGTGGAATGTAACTTTAACGTAGAATTCGTACCCGCGCCTTGTTAACGTATTCGCTCGAATAAATTTTAAAATATCGAGCATGCAACAAGGTATATGGCATGTTTAGAACATAAAGAGATTGGAAAAAGGGTTACAAAATGGCTTACAAGTTTCCAATCTTTTTTTACGTTTGCTCTTCCAGCTCTTCAAGTGAATCATCGTCTTCATGGAATGGTGTTGAGTGTCGAGTGTAGGAAGTAACTGCTTGCCCAGTTCCCTCCATCATTGCTGACCTCACAATCTGCATACGCAAAGAAGCCCGTGTCGGAATGTTGATTGCATCATAATATACCCAGGAACCAGTCTTTTGAACTAAATTTGAGAGAATAAAATAAAGGGGGGAAACCAAACAAAAGATTTCATATACTGTGAAATCTTAAGTCCCTAAGGGTGCATTTGGTATGCAGACGGGACTGGATAGGGAAAGTGAGGTAAGCAGGTGAAAAAATTATGCAAGGTTTTAGACTTTATATATGACATGGGTAGTTTAATAATTTATCAATCTTATCACACATCTCTGATTTTTGTTCCACCTATTTTGGCCCCACTCAGTCTTGTCCTGTCCTGGTCTGGATGTCGCACCAAATGTTAAACAACAAGTTTTTGTTATGTCACGTCATTGCGTACCAACGCACACTAAGGAGCTGTTTGGTTGATTTTCCATTAAATAGTGTATGGATAAAGATGTCTGTGTGGATAAAGTTGTCTACATAGATTGGGAAGGTTTATTTGGGAGGATTTTTTCATAGCCGAAAGAAGCGGGTTTTGTAATTGGCATGGACAGGTTTGAAAAAAATTGGCTTTCTACAAAAAGCTCCCCCTAGAAGCTTACTGAATACGGCACTTTCAATATCATTAAGCCACTACCAAACAGTCATGTATGTAAAAGAAAACCTTAAGGTAGAAGTTCTTACGGATCTCATAAATTTTAAAGTTCTCAAATGATTAAACCCGTATATATATATATAAATATATATATATATATATATATATTTTATTTTTTTTTGAACACCAGACAAAAAATAAGGCATTGCTTTACCTTGAGTATCATATTGTATGACAAGCAATTTTCTGATTCATGGAAATAAGTACGGGCATCTAACCATAACCAATCAACATATCTTTTCTATTTCATATATCAACCACAAGTATCATATTGTATGATAAGCAATTTTATAGTTCATGAAATTAAGTGCGGGAATATAACCAATCAACATACCTTTTCAATTTCATCACAAAGCGGAAGGTTTTCTCTCAAGTACTGCAATGCCCTGTCTCTTCCTTGCCCCAGCCTTCATGATAACCAAAAGATTGAAGTTAGCACTAGAGTTCTTTATTAAAGATGCTCTTGCAATTTAGCAGAAAGTACCTAACTACTGATATAAATATCATTTCACTGTCATAAACAATTATCTTCTCCTCATAAATCATAAAGAATAAAAAGACTAGATGCCCAACAGTACACATAAATAATTGATATGTGGAATATTTTGTCGTCATAAGAATATCTATTATACCAAGTTGCATAAAATGGTACCTAAAACGTGATTCTGGGGGGCTCGACTCATGCAAATAGCAAGATTAGAACACAAACCTATGATCTCGATAGCTGTACCAAGAACCCTTTTTTAATACAATGTCCATCATTTCAGCACAGTCCAATATGCATCCCTGTATATATATATATATATATATATATATATATTATATAATGAGACTTTGCAAATGGAGAGAGAGAGAGAGAGAGAAATAACATAAATGGTAGAAAAACAAACCAATTTGCTTGCTCCCTCTCCAAATATAATTTCAAACTCTGCTTGCTTGTATGGTCTAGAAACCTACAAAATATCAGAAGGCGCACATGCATCAGTCTGATGAATGACTGGTTCCTAACAAATATAATTAGCAAATCCCATATCCATTCTACTATCAAGTTCTCTTGATTTGCCCTTAAATGCCATAAAATATGGATCCGGGTAATATCTTTGAATTTAACATACAAGATTCAATAGTTAATAGAGTTACACATAACTTTGATATAAAATTATGAATGATTACTCAAGCTACGAAACTTGTCTAATCGAGAGAAAGGATGTCAAGAAATGAGTTCTTTTCATTCCACCTTAACAAGTTCAAAAAATATTAAAAATGCGTGCTTCAAAGCCCTTCCCTTCAAACAATAAACATTACTCACCTTACTCTTTTGAACTCTTACTCGGACCTTAACCCCGACATCCTCATCACCTTTGACCTGTGACACAGCCAAAACCCACCTCATAAAAATGATTCCCGCTCAAAAGGTAAGAGAGGGATAATGGAATTTCCTGTGCTTACAGACTTTATCTTCCCAATAGGGCGTATTTCAAGTCGAACAGATGCAAAAAACTTCAAGGCAATACCTCCGCTTGTAACTTCCGGATTCCCATAATATACTCCAATCTGATTTGAAGACCAAAGAAAGATATTTGGATACAGAGTTGCAATTTCATGATGCATTGCGAAAAGATGTTTCAAGACTAGTAATAAAACAATAGCATACAAAACACTGGCCTTCAACATGTGTTTGGTACACTGGACAAGACAGGATAGGGATCACCATTCCATGTTTAACAGAACTTTTATGTGGAACAGACAAGAACAGTGAAACAAAGTGGAACATGCATGTTCCACCTCCACCCCATGAAACAAGGTGGAACAAACCTACATTTTACCAATATAACCTCAAAATAAAACATAATTTTCTTCTAAAACAAAAAAATGCCTCTCTTTACATTTTATTCGTTCTTTAAAATTATTTATTGTATTTTATGCTCTTTAAACTGTCACTTTATTGTCCTCAAAATATTATTTTATTCAGTTTTTATATTTTGATTAATTTGTGTTATTTATTAAATATTAATAATAAGAAATAATATAGAAAAGGTATAAAATAAAAATCGGAAACTACACAAACTTTTTTATTTTGGCGTCATTTTAGCCGTCTTGACGAAAACTTTCTAATGATATATTTTGTTATAAAAATATTTATTTTATTATTGTTTAATAAATTAACAAAAATATATAAAAGATATAAACAACTCATTAGGGATAGATTGATCATTTTATATGTTTTGTCATGTCCAATTTTGTCTTACCAAATGTCAAACAGTTGTTTTTGTCCTGTCAGTCTGGCTACCAAACGCACCCTTAATGTTTCATGAAAGATTAAAGATGCTAGAAGTGGACACCTTGTATCTTATTTGGTTAAGAAAGATAAGAGTGCATCCAGCTTTTGATGCATTGCCCGACATCTTACGTAATGCTTGACTCATAAGACGTGCTTGCAAACCCATTTGCTGCATTCCAATCTCCCCCTGTATAATGTATTAAAAAGTAAGAAACTTGAAAGATCTGAAAGTACCCTTTGTGAGAAGATAGAACAGCTAGGCATATGACTTACTTCAATCTCAGCTCGTGGAGTAAGAGCTGAGACTGAGTCGATGCAAATGAGATCAACAGCACCAGATCTACACATGCGGTCAGCAACTGGAGAAAATAAGTTTTTTTATTAATAGATCACACAATCTTGATAACCTTAATAACTCATATAGCTTTGCCCAATTCATGAACTGATCATGCAGAACAAATTACACAAGAAAGAAACAATTAGTACTCTCTAGTGCCATCTCTCCGTTATCTGGTTGGCAAACAATCAAATTCTCTACATCGACTCCTAGTGCTTTAGAATAAGATGGATCGAACGCATGCTCTGCATCAACAAGCATCGCATTGCCTCCTAGCTTCTGCATGATTCACAAAACGATTAATTTATATAAATGAATTTATATAAATGCTTTTTCAAAGCATACAAGGAAAGAACAAAATGAACCTGCACTTCTGCAATGGCATGTAGTGCCAAGGTGGTCTTTCCACTACTTTCAGGTCCATAAATCTAAAACCCAAATCACATGAGATTGTTAATTGCTTATAACAAACAATGGCAAAAAAACAAAATGATGGTTTGAGACAACTTGAAAAGTATTAACTTAAACTACTATACTGGACTCTAGAGCCATGCAATATGATGGACGATCCTAAGAAGGCAGTTTCCATTTCACATACCAGATAAAAGGAGAAGTCACATAGTACCAGCATCATAATTGTAAAGAAATCTCAGATCGAACCAACTAACAATCAAGAAAACCTACATGGCCTTAAATGTATGCATCTAATTAGATAAGATGAATAAATTGAGTCACTGTAAATAAAAGACCCATTAGTTCATTGAAACTTTATCTGGTATATTTTGTACTTAACAGAGTTTGTGTTCCAAATTGCTGCATGGCATACTCCTGTCTGAACTAGACTTTGAAACCAAACTCCTCCTCAGGAGAATAGATGGAGCAATTCTAGTGAGATCCAGCATAGAGCCAGCCTTCGATTTACTTGTGAAATCTGACAGAAGTTGATGATGAGTTATAAAGGTTCCTATTTCATCTCCCCACAAAAAATAGAATAAACTTTCCCCTCTTAGACCCCAGTCCCCAGTCCCGTATCCCTCACTGAAAAACTGCATCCCTGAATCAACCTTTAAGGGATTCAACAAAAGGTAGAGCACCCTGATTCGACAAACTGTCTTGAAAGTGTTAAAATGGCTCCTAAACAATGGAGAAAGGTGATTAGGTACCATCTTTCGCCTCTCATTATGAGGCTTAAAAACTCAAAGATTTCTTTCAACACTTCACCTAGCAAAAGTAAGGATGTCATTCAGACTATGCCTACAGTTCAGATTTAAAAATAAAAAATCTTGCACCTTAAATATAAAAATATATTACAACAAAGTATGTAAAATCATACAAAGAGTTAAGAAAGTAATAACAACAAGCAAAAAAAAACTCGCAGATCATGCAACAAGCTACCAATCCCATATGTTGTAACCCCATATATTAAAAAAAACATAAATGTAAAAACAATAGGACCAAAGATCCTTCTAACGCCTAGATCAACCAAAGGCTCCTGAGCTGTAGACAATTGGGATATTCATGGCTTTTCTTCTCTGATCTAGCATCCACGGGTTTTCATTACTCTATTTCTTGGAAGGTGGTGGAGCAAAATAAGGAAATTTGGGAAGATTTGTTGGAAGGTTTGGGATTGTAGGCATAGAAGGTAATGGAGGCAGGGAAACTTTGGGCGTGTTAGGGAGTGCGGGGATGATTGGCACCGTCGGGATGGTGGGTATTTGTGGCTGTGGGAGTGTCAGGTTGGTAGGTAGCTGTGGCTGTGGGAGTGTTGGGATGGTGGGTATTTGTGGTTGCGGCACTGTTGGATTTGCCTGCAACAAATTTCGTGAAGCATAACACACCTCATTGTTCATAAAGGAGAATACTGCAAAGACGAGAATGTAAATGTAGCTGGAGGAAGCCATGGCAAGATGTTGTGATCAGCTAACAAAGACACAAGAGTATATGAGAGATAGTCGGGTAGAAAAAAATGAACTTGATCAACTGTGAAGGAGAATGCACCAAGAATTAGAAATATATATATATATATATACACACACATTGAGAATCTAGAGAGGATTATGAGTCATTGAGTCTAAAAATAGTAAATATATAAAATCCCCTGGTGTTCTATGACTTCTATTCGGTAGGTCGAATCAAAGGCAGTTCATCAACCTAAGTGTTGGCAAGTACGAGAGAAAGATAGTCTGGTAGATAAGCAAATACAGAACAAAAGTGACACCTGGCATAAAAATACAATAGGGTTTCTAGGTTTGGAGTTGTTGAACAACCTCTGCCCTTAAGGACTGCTATAATTGATCATATTACCAACAAACAAAATCGTTTTTGTTGTGAAGATTGAGAATTTTATTTTAAAGATAACAACTTTTCAAGAGAGCCACGCAAATTCAGTGTTGTCTCATCTTGTTTATACTTCAATAACATCCAAATTTTCCTCATTGGTTGTTGGGCTTGGTCTCACTTTATGTGATCATTGGAACTTCATATTAATCTAAACCCAATGGTCATGATCTGCATTCTTGATTCTTGATATACAAAGTTAACATAAAACTCGCTCCATCATCTTAAGATAAAATGGCCCATGCTTCAAAAAATTCGCAACCAAAAGTCCATGCAATCATCTCCACTTACCAACATTTTGTGACTATCATTGAATCTAAATCCCCTATTTGAGACCTCTTGTAATCCCGAAGGATTGACAAGTTAATAAATGTTTGACTTCGATATGATTTACTTATATCTCTACAACACTTTTTCCCCCCACGAGAAGCATGATCATGGTATAGTTGTGTTGTCCTTGTTCCTTAAAGAAGGAAACAAAACACAACAAATTAGAATATATTTTGTGGGATTCATTCATACAAACTTGAGAATTTTTTCAATCCAGAATAATCAAGGAATTGTGGATTGTTTTTCTTTCAATGCTTTAAGAAATTGTGATTAAGAGCTAAATGAATCCTAATAATCCTATGACAAAGAACTTCTTCTCAAATGTGAGGCTTGGACACTCGCAGATATCATTCTAATGCTCAACCTAGCATGTAGTATGAAAGAGCGAATGTGGCACACCATGGCTACGGTTCAGATTTAAAATAATAGAATCTTTCACCTTAAAATTCACAAGAACGTACATCAAACCAGACAAAGATTACAAAAGTTTAAAATGAGTACAAAATAAACACTAGCCAATCATGGAACCTGGCAAATGTAACCGATCTCATATGTGGAAACACGATACTAGGAAAAGTAAATGTAAAAACAGTAGAATCAAGGACCCTTCTGATGGCTAGATCAACCAAAGCTACTGACTTTTCCTCTGATCTAGCAGCAACACATTTGTCCATTGTCTACTTCTTGGAAGGTGGTGAAGCAAAGAAAGGAATATTGGGAAGAGTTGCTGGAAGGTTTGGGATGGTAGGCATAGAAGGCAATGGAGGGAAGGAGAATTTAGGCATGTTAGGGAGTGTCGGGATGGTGGGTATTTGAGGAAGAGTCGGGTTGGTGGGCATCTGGGGCTGGGGTAGTGCTGGAATGGTGGGTATTTGTGGTTGTGGCATTGCGGGAGTTGCTTGCAATAAGTTGCGTGAAGCGTGACATATCTGATTGTTCGTGATGGAGATCATAGCAAGTACAAGAATGCAAACGTAGCCTGTGGAAGCCATGGTTAGGATTACTATGACGTTGGTAAAGAAGGGTCAAGAGTTTCTGAGAGGGAGAGGCTAATGAACTTGATTAAATTGTGAATGAGAATGCACAAAAGACCAAGTATATATATTGCAGAGATATAAAGAAAAAGTCATGGGTTTTGTTAAGACTTTAGATTGGTTGGTAGTGAACTATATATGTGGCAAGTCTTGATGGTTGTGGTTAGTCTACCAGCATTTCTAAGACAAAAAATAATAAACCAGTTGGATTTCTAGGTGTGGATTTGCTAAACAACCTCCAAACTCAAGGGCATTGTTTATTGATCTTGCTGTGTTAGATACGATATGTTTGGAAACTGGTAAGCATCGACTCTAGTGTGTTCTTCAATTCGTTGCCATGGTGATTAAACTCACTTAGTTACCACATTTGATTGAGCAGAATTTTAATATGAAAACCCCTCACAAGTAGACATGAAATGCAACAAATTTGAGGTCTTTGAACATTCCACAAGGGTCGGGCTTCTTCTAACAAGAAAGAAGATGTCAGCATTTGTGCTCAGGGCATAATAGCAGTTCGTGGTCCCTAGGTAAATCAGGAAATTTGATGGGAGTTCTTGCATTGAACTCAAATGTTTGTGTGGCAAGATCACCTTTCAATAGAATTTTAATATGGTACACGTGGATACCCGAAATCGGTGATTTTAAACAATTCAAGATATCAGGATACCAGGATGTGTTTATATGTACATGTCCCTATACATATACAAATCTAGAATCAAATTGGCAAGAAAAAACGAGGTCATCTCTTAACTCGTGTTTTTGCGCCACCAATACTGTTGCGAGACTGGTACCTGGCGGCTCACGAGCAATATATAGACATTAAATATATAAAATTATTTATATGCATTACATTTAAACCTTATCTTGCTTTTACTTTATCTTCGTGTCCTCAAATTAGTACAAGTTATCGTGGAAAAATAGCTCATTGCATCATTTTGTTTCCATTCATTCTCTCGCAAGCATGAGTTGTCGGGGCAAACTGCATCTAAATAAAGCCTACTTTACCCTTGTTCTTGTTTTGGGGACCTACTTCCAAACACTCCATTTTGGCGTCTACAACAAGACATCTAAAACAAAAAGGATAAATAATTTTTATTTAAAACTTTTTTTGTTTACAAAGTTATACTCCCTTCGTCCCAAAATAAATGTCCATAATGAAAATGGCACACGGTTTTAGGAATGTGTAATTAGTACACATTTTAAATAACTAAATGACACTTTTACCCTTGATAATAGAGGAAGAAACTTTCTCCATCTCATAATTGAGGGTAAAATGTGAAATTAGAAACTTACTTTTGAACGTGGACACTTAATTTAGGACGGAGGGAGTAATATATTCTTTTTTCACAAATTTAGAGTATTTTTCCTCAATTGCATTAAAAACATAGCATGTTCTCTTAATTGAATCGAGACATAGTTCGCTCCCTAAAATGATGCTTTAGAAAGTAGATTCCCATAGACACTAAAAGAAAGTACGCTCCATTTTGATTCAATTAGTCGTTGTTTTTAGCTTTCACATTAATTTTACAAATTATGAACTCTAATATCCACATTAAGGAAAGAAATAAACATTCCCCTCATATCCCCAATCCCGTATAACTTATATTCATGGTCCACCATTCTGGATACTGTCAATGCCGCACCCCATGCACACCTCACCGAAAATTTGCATCCCTGAATCAACCTATATGGGGTTAAACAAGGGGTAGACCCTCCGATAAACTGTCTTAGGTATTAAAATGGGTCCTAAACCATTGAGAAAGTTTAATGGGTACCATATTTTGCCTCTAACTATGAGATTTAAAAACTCATAGATTCCTTTCAACACTTCACCTACTCATAGTATGAAAGAGATGATGTTGATCAAACCATGCCTACATTTCTAATCTCAAAATAATCAAATTTTGCACCTTAAAATTAACAATATATTACAACAAAGTATATCAGGCCATACAAAGAGTCAAGAAAGAAAAGAACAATATGTGAAAAAAACCTGCTAGATCATGCAACCTATCGACCAATCCCACATGTTGTAAACCACTCATTAAGAAAAACATAAATGTAAAAACAATAGGACCAAAGACCCTTCTAACAGCTAGATCAACCAAAGTTCTTGAGCTATAGACAATGCGCATATATCTATGATATTCCTTCTTTGATCTAGGAATCTAGAATCAATGGTTTTTGTACTCTATTTTTTGGAAGGTGGTGGAGCAAAGAATGGAATTTTTGGAAGATTTGTTGGAAGGTTTGGGAATGTAGGCATAGAAGGTAATGGAGGCAAGGAAACTTTGGGCATGTTAGTGAGTGTGGGGATGGTTGGCATCATCGGGATGGTGGGTATCTGTGGCTGTAGGAGCGTCGGGATAGTGGGTATCTGTGGTTGTGGGAGTGTCGGGATGGTGGGTATCTGTGGTTGTGGGAGTGTTGGTATGGTGGGTATTTGTGGCTGTGGCAGTGTTGGATTTGCCTGCAACAAGTTACGTGAAGCATAACACACCTTATTATTCATAAGGGAGAATACTGCAAAGAAGAGAACGTAAATGTAGGTGGCAGAACCCATGGTTCTTGTTGTGATTAACTAAGAGACGAGTATTTGAGAGGTAGAAACAAATGAATTTGATCAACTGTGAAGGAGAATGCACCAAGAATTAGAAATATATAGAGATAGTGTCCGAGAGGATTATGATTCTAATAATAATAATATATAAAGTCCCAAGCCTGTATTATGACTTTTATTTGGTTGGTTGGGAACTTGAAATCAGAGGCCGCAACTTACGATGGTTGTGAGCAGTTTATCAACCTAAGTATTGGCAAGTACAAAAGGAAGATAATCTAGTAGATAAGCAAATGCAGAACAAAAGTGACACCTGGCATAAAAATACAATGGGTTTTCTAGGTTTAAAGTTGTTGAACAACTTCTGGACTTCTAGATTTTCTTCACAGCAACAAAATCGGCTTTATAGTACGCCAACTGTTTGGCAGTGGCTTGTTCATTTTCGTGAAGACATATTTTGCTTGTTCATTTTCTTCCTATCGCGGCTAAGCAAAGTTCATCAAACAGAAGCAAATTTGAAATATAGCTGCTAACAAAAGTATTTTTCTTGGCAAAACCTTCACACGGTTAAGTGGGCAGAATCAGTTCCTCCACATCACATGAAAATTACATGATTAAAATCAGTAAAAAGTAGAAGCAGAAGTCAATACCTCCACGATTCTCCCTTTTGGCAGGCCCCCACCTAACGCAAGGTCTAAGGAGAGACAGCCACTTGGGAATGTTTCCCTGCAAGAGGTAAAAGGTGGTGCATAAAGTGATCCATTCTGACTAGAGTTGACCATATGAGATTAAGAGCCTGTCTGTTAGCAGCTTAATGGGACTCACTGCTTATTTGGTCAACTATACATGATTGTTATTAGTGGCTTAATGATATTGAAAGTGGCTTATTCAGTAAGCTTCTAGGGTGGAGCTTTATGCAGAAAGCCAAGTTTTTTCCAAACCCGTCCCTCCCAAATAAAAAAACATGCTCATTCCATCTATAAAAAACCCTCCCAAACAAAAACCTTTCCAATAAATACAGACAGATTAATGCACAATGACATCTTTATCCATACAGGACTTGATGGATAACCAACCAAACAGACCTTAAGAGTGCATGGTGTTCTTTTAGCATGCACGCACATGCACCCATTTTTACTTGTTGTATTGTGCTAAAGCAGAAGAGCGCGTGCTCTCTTGGGGACCCAATGAAAGATTAATTTTGCCATAATTTTTCGAAGGAATAGTAAGTGAGCATATATTTTTGCGCTAATGGCATCACGTTATTAAAAAGCAACCCCAACCCTATAACCACATATGTGTGTGTGAAATTGTGAGATTGCAAGAAGAAATCAAACGTACACAAGAGCTCCACCAAGACTTCCGAGCCTTGTCACACTTCCTTTCCCGAATGAATTGTTAATATCATTCATTGCAGCTTCCAGTGCTTTTTGCTGCAATGGCAACATGATGAGTTTGAGTAATTCTTCATGTATGTAGGCTTGAAAAAGACGCATCAGTAAGACACAACGCAATTTGTAAGCTATTTAATGAAAAAAAAGGCTTGTAAGGCGTCGTATGTAAAGGCTGCTTCCATCAGCAACTTTGCAGAATATGGAATGCTTTTGTGAAGAAATCCATTTGAAAAAGTAGAAGTTTTATGTTAATAGTACTTTATTAACACTAGCAACACATTTTGCTTTATTAATATGTTTACATATCTAATGACTTGACAGCAAACATCAACTGGATATAGAGACATAATGATACGTAAAGACGCGCCATGAGAAGAAGTGAAAAATCAAGAGTCCTACATGAATTAGTTTTCTTTAGCTTCTGAAAATTCTTGCCTTGATTGCTATATGGACGAGATTAATATCACCTGCCCACTATCAACTCATCCAAAAGATTTCGATATAGAGCCAAAATACTCATTAACCAGGCATATGAACAGGATTTGTCGTAAATTGATGGGCCATCAAGAATAATTTTAGGTATTGTATGCATCTCTACAACCATTAGAGCTTAGAAGCCAACTACACAATAAGTGTCTGAGTTCAACTAAAAAGCACACATGTTACATAGAAGACCATCCCTCCATTTTTTTGAAGTACATTCAAAATTTTAAGAGGAAGAATAGGACCTCGACGCGGTCTGAGGCGGAAATATATATACTACCCAAATATACATTTATATACAATCTATAAAGGCGTTGGTTCAGGGGTTCTTACTAAGAGGGTGTGGAAAAATTGGTTGCTTGGAGAAAGAGGAAGGGTCAAACCACACTTTTTGATTGACAGAAGCAAATACTAGCTTTTTGCGTATTATATTACTTAAAGTACACGTTGGGGCCATTGGACTTTGACGTTGAGTTTTTTTTAATTAAAGAAAAAACACACTATAAAGAGAAGTACTAGTACTGCCATAAGTCTTATAAAAAAGCCAAAAAAAAAAACATTACCAAAGCAGATCATTTGAGGCGTACACCTCGACAACGCCTCTTTTGGGCCGCCTCACCCTGAGGCATACGCCTCAAACAATTTTATGAGTACATTTCAGATTTGTTGGAGTCACACGTCAACTAAACTTGAACAGTTTCTTCCCAATAAAACTTGGAACCTCTCTTCTCTCCTCTAGGGCTCTTTGGGAAGTAGAGCCATAGGGTTCTACATATCCTCACATGGTACCACGCCCAAAGTCTACCTAAAGAACTCGACAAATGTCCTCATATGGTGTCACAACCTAAAGAACTCTGACACATATCCCTCACATGTATCACATCCAAGGAGTGTAAACAATTCGAGCTTTTAACGAGCTAGTCTACTCGAGCTCGAGTCTATCTCGAACAAACAATAGAACTCGTTTAACTTAATGAGTTGAGCTCTATAACACTAATGTTTGATTCGGCTCGTTTGGAAACTCGATTCAATTTTTTGAGTCAAGACGAGCCATTCAAGCATACTCTTTATGGAGCAAAACATGCTCATATATTTATTAATCATACAATAAAAAATATATATGTTATCGAGCTCAAGTTGATAAACGAGTTAATCAATCCCGAGTTCGAACCCATAAACAAACATCGAGCTCAAGCTCGATAACTCAAAAAATATTCAAGCTCGAGATTGAAAATTTAATCGAGTTGGAGCCTAGTATTAATTTTTTGAGCCCGGCTAGAATAACCTACTACTCGACTCGACTCGTTTACACCCGTCCGTCTACCTAAAGAACTCTTAACACATATCTCCCACATTGTATCACAACCAAGGTCTACCTAAAGAACTCGGCATATATCCCTGACATGGTATCACGGCCAAGTACTACCTAATCATATATCTTCACATGGTATCACAACCAAGGTCTACCTAACCTAAAGAACTCGACATATAACCTCACATGGTATCACAGTCAAGGTCTACATAAAGAACTCGATATATATCCTCACATGGTATCCCCAATCAAGGTCTGTCAAACCTAAAGAACTTGGCATATATCCGCACATGGCATCACAACAAAGGTCAACCTAAAGAACTCGACATATATCCGCACATGGTATCACAGCAAAGGTCAACCTAAAGAACTCGACAATCTGGCCCATCTAGCCTCCGTTGAAGGAGCATATTGGAGTCCCACATCAACTAGCCTTGAACATTTCTACTAGAGTAATCTAATGAGTTCTGTATAGTGAGATGTAGTATTATTATGGATCTTGATGTAATTCAGTACCACCATCATCATTCCATTCGAGGTAACCCATTCATTCTCAAGTGATCAGGGACGGACCCAGGGGGTTTTGTGGTGGCACGTGTCACCCTTTCCTTCCTCCGTCATAGTGTAAACATATGAAGTCATGAAAAGTGCCACCGTATATATTCTGAAACTACAATAAGAACAAAAGTTTTTCTTGGTAGAGTTGGTTTGCAAGACTTTTCTTCCACCTTAAACCTAAGTTCAAATTCTGTTAGTGTTATTTTCTTAGTTTTTAGCTTTTCATTTCAGATTTCTTATGTTTCTGAAAAGAAAATTGCAATAAAACACTTGAACATAGGACCTCACATGTGAAAAGCATTAAACTAACCAACAGACCAATGATAATTTTGTGAAAAATATCCCTATATTTGTTTATTATAGTCAAACGATGCCATCGGTTGGAAATTTTTCTGGGTCCATCTCTGCAAGTGATTCAAGGAATCCCATATAAATTTATTTGATAATGGAGAAAAAAATACCAATAACTACACTAAATTGCAGATAATTATCAGAGAATTGAAGGAGAACTATAACTGGTTAAATTGATTACACATCTCTTGTCCAAAATCGCCAACATTAACAGGATTCTTCAAGTGGGTCAGTAAACCTAAGCAGTGAATAAACTAAAAGATACTCAAAAATTCACAATCTAAGTAGTCAAATTAGCATCCCAATTACGTCAACATAAACATATAATGAAGTTAATCATCAAGAGAAAAAGGATTAAGAACATACCCTGTCCAGAAAACTTGAATCAGGGTCAGATGAAAGAGCACCATTGACTCTGGAATCAAGATGGGAAATAACCCTTGTTTTTTTGGCGGCAAATAGAATTGTGGAAGGGGTAAACGTAAGGGTTTTGTATTGAAAGGAAGAAAGAGGTGAAACTATGTGTTGTTGCTGATATCGTTGTAGTTGGGAATGAAAGCAATGGGGTTTTGAACAAAACACCATCTCCATGGTGGTTTAAGAGTGTGAGATATAATTTGAAATTTTTTGAGAAAGGAAATATGGCCAAAAATGCGAAAACGTAGGAGGAAAGAAGGTACAGCGATGGCGGAAAAGGGGGTTATGGAAGTTGGGCCCTATCAGTTTGTGAGGAAATAGTGGGTGAAAGAGCCCATGATTAGGTCCATAGAGAATGTAAGCCCATGCACCAAAAATATTAGGCCCGCTAATTTTTACCTACAGTCGTTGTAAGTTGTGACCAGGCCAGGGAGTTCAAAAAAACCGCTTTCTAATCAAACCCAACCCGAGAAAATCCATAAAACCTCAATCCGAGGTAGCCCAACACATGATTAATACAAAGTTAGGTCAAGTTAGTGATGACCAAAAACCGGTCCCAAGTCGGGCCGGGTCTTACCGGTCCCGGGCCACAACAGTGTCGGCCGTAAGTGGTCGGTCAAAAATGTTGAGCCGGTTAAGGTTATATATAACTGGTTACGATTGGTCGGTCTCAGTCCCGACCATTAATTTTTTTTAATGATACATTTTTTAAATACATTATAAAATTTGTAATTTGGTCACTCAAATACACTTTAAAAATACGTTTTATTATAATTAAAATTACATTGTCTCCCAAAAATACATTATAAAGTTATTTGAAAATACATGTATTTATCAGTATCTCATGTCGGATTGATTTGAAGAGTTTTGGTCTTTTGAATTATTCTAATAGTTTCTTGGTCATCAATGTCATCAATATTGAGTTTCTCATCATCGTCATATTGTGAGTAATTGTCATCGGTATCGGTAGTTGGCGGTGTGTTTAATCCCATAACGATTTCATTTACGTCCAAATTTTCTTTAACCGCTTCAATCTCTACCTCTAATGATATCGTATGTTGAATTCTATCAACACTATAAAAGTAATCCTTCAAATAGATGCAACACTCTACGTCTCTCTACGAACAATGCATTGTTGGGTTGGAAATGGGTTGGGATCATTTAAACCCGGTGTCTTTGTATACTACAGGTTTAATACAACTGTTAAATCTTTGATTAATATATGTACATTGGACCGTCCATAATTAGTTATATTCAAAATTATATTACAATTTCAACCGTAATTTTACTTTTTTATTTGCATTAACTTATAACTTTGAGTTAAACTTTTTTGTATGTTCTGATTTTGATTTTACTTCATTTAAATAAAACGTTTAGTAAGATTATAAAATAACATCAACCCAACCAGCCCAACTACACCACATGGTTTGGGTTGAGTTAAATTGTTCAAAAGCGTTCAACGCAGCTCATGCAGCCCTAGTTGTAAGTAGAGATGGCCAAAATGGTCTCGTCCAGCTTGGGATCGAGACCAATTTGAGACTATGAGTGGTTATGCTTTTGCCAAAAATTCAAGGTCCATCCTAGCTCAGCTCCAAGACTACATCATGGTTAAATGGTTTGATATAGATGGTTAAATGGTTTGATATAGAATGATTAAGCAATCAAAATAATATAATTCAAAATAAATTACAATTGTTTGATAGTTGTTTATAGTGAAACTATGACCCTGAATGGTTAAAGATGAACTATAACACAAAATCATTCAAATGGATTTAGAAACATTAAAAAACAGACCTTTTCTATGAGATTCAACTCTTAACATTATCTCTTAATAGAACAAAACACCCTCTAAAAATAACAAAGTTCAGAACTTTTGATATCAATTTGATGATGATGATGTTGTGAAGGTCGTCGATCTTGTTGAAGATTCTTTCCTTGACTGCCTGCGTCATGTTCGGATCTGAGCTCTAATCACATACATGTTCATACACAAGCTAAAGAGTTTGAATTTGGGATATGGATTCCTTTTTATTTCGGTTTTGTGATTTGTTCATATTCAAGATGAAGATCATCCACCAACCTAAAAGATTCTTCATAGAATACAAACTAACCCAAAACACAAGTAATTATCATATCAGGCTTAGATGTAGGGTAAAAGGAAGGTAGAACAGCAAGTCCATCTCTCTAAAATGGAAACCAATCAGCACCAACCTTCGAAGTTCAAACCACCCCATTAAAGGGCTGTAAAGTTCACCTTGGCAAACACTTACCAATTCAATTACCTTAGCAAATAAACATAATAAGAATCAAGGATCTTTCCAAGTCAAAAAAAAGCCAAAGACAGAGTGTCTTGCCCAGTAAATGAGAGTAATGAATCTAAGAACCCAGTACATGAAGTGATGAATCTTATTGGTAAGCAATTACCAGGTAATAAACGGTTACCATGATAGCTAAAAATGTCGCACTCATGGTAAGCAGCCCCTTGCTCACTTCTTTCTCCCTCTTTGGCTCATTGCAGGCATTTAACTCTTAGAAATGTTCTAAACAATTTGGGTATAAGAACTTCCTAATTGAACTTGATGATAAGTCTCCATTTCAGTATACTAGACGAGATGCCTTTAACGTCAACTAGAAACAACATTTATAGATTTGCAATCTCAGCCGAAAGATGGTGATAATTTGTGTTAATCACAGAAAAACATCAGTTAAAATTACGATTTGCATCATTGATTGCAGCAACTATATGATTCTTTAAGACATAACTAATGAACAAACCAGGTAAGTATTCAGAAACATAACTAAAAACACATTCCTTAATTTTACAGGAAATTAAGCAAAATAGCCATTTTCAGACACCAAATTCATATCTCGGCCATTTCTTTCTAGAGATTCCAAAAATATCACTACCCGGCAAGTGACACCGAATGACTTGACGAGAAACATTTTTCACCGATGTCCACATATCACACCTCTACAAGTGGATGTAAATAGCTTATCGGCAAGTCACATAGGTGCCACTTTACTGTGATAGTCGCATCTTTTAAAATTCTAGGGGGAAATGACTAACAAACGAATTGGGTCCCTAAAGATGGCTATTTCTATTAAATTCAGTAATTTTATATAGTAGCCATGAATCAAATTTTGAATGTGTCCATCACCATCGAGCTTTGAAGCTCATTAGACTGGGGCGACAATACCTCTCATCATTTTACAGACAAACCTAAAAAGAGACAACAAATCCAACAAAATGGTAACAGGGATTCAAATGTGCAAATCAAAATACCTACAAAAATGTGAACAGGAATAAAAGTAACAGTTAGCATTTGATGGTAGAAGCCACTGTGTCGCAAGGCCTGTTTTCGTCACTATTTGCCCGTTAAACGAGATGCCATCAACATTAATTAGGTCAAGGCATTAGATACCATGGGCATTTACATTTACATTTACATCAAGGATTAAAATGAACCAACTACAAAATATTGAGCAATCTCAGCCGAAAGATGGTGATAATTTGTGTTAATCACAGAAAAACATCAGTTTAAATCATGATTTTGCATCATTGATTGCAGTAACAATGTTTTTTAAGAGGATAACAAGTAAAAATCAGATGGGATTTAAATACAGATTTGCAAACGTAATGATTAGAGATGATCGATTGCATGAGAGAGATCAGATGGTAGTGCATGTATTATAGATCATCATTCCATAGTGCAGACAAAAATGGGTAAATAAATCATCACGCCAATCAATTTGCAAACCAGATCATCTCCAAATTCCATAAAATTTACAAAACACAAAGGTTTTAGAAAGCAAGTTAGAAAATACCAAGATAGTAAGATCCAGCAAATCGTAGAAATTAGCGACGAAGTATCTAATTCGAATATCAGATTTTCTCCAAATTACTACAATTGAAAAGTAAACCCAGCAAATTTGATAAATGAATCAAAATCTGTAAAACATAACGAATCAGACAATGAATGTGTCTATCACCACCGAACAACGTATTGACACGAAGCTCATAAGACTGGGGCGACAATGATTCTCATCATATTCGGATAAAAACTACATAAAGTAGAAAAATTAAATCGCAGTACATAAAATCAATGTTATATAGCAGTAAATAAACCATCGCGCCATTCAATTTCAAAACCAGATCACCTCCAAACTCAAAAAACATTACTAAAACCTAAAATTTTGGAAAGCAACGACATTAATTCATTCAGTATTCATGAATCAGATTATGAATATGTCCATCACCATCGAACTATGCAATTATACAAAGCTCATAAGACTGGGGCGACAATAACTCTCATCATTTCCAGATGTAAAAAGGCTAATGTTGGAAGGCAAACTCGAAAAACAGTTAAAAAGCCACTAAATCGTAAAATTAGCAAGTATTTATCAAATTCGCATATCAGATTCACTACAAACTACTAGAATCCAAAAGTAAAACGAGCAAATTTGAGAAATGATTCAAAAGCTGTAAAACATTACGAATCAGATTATGAATGTGTCTATCACCACCGAACAACGTATTAATACGAAGCTCATAAGACTGGGGCGACAACGATTTCTCATCATATTCAGATAAAAACTACATCAATTGGGAAAAATAAACAGCAACATATAATAACAACAGAGAAAGCTCACGAATCAACTGGGATTGCAACTAGCAGCAACAAAAACCGCAGTGGTAATCGAAGAGCATGTTACGTAGAGCCCAGACCATGTAACTTTACTGGATAGAACAGCTGCAAGCACAATGATGGGTGAAGGTGAAGGTGAAGGTGAAGGTGAAGGCGACGCCATTATATAGCAAAGGTTTAGGGTTTTGAAGATAACTGGATCATATCATATCACTTTTATAATGGGCTTTAATTGGGCCTCAGCCCAAAAAACTAATGGAAATTCGGCCCAAAAAATAAAAGAAAATTAAAAATGTGGCTGCTGGGATTCGAGCCCAGGTCTCCACGGCCACAACGTGGAATTCTTACCACTAAACTACAGCCACAAGGTGTTTACTTTTCTAACTGGATATCATATAAAATGCATATTACTGGAGATGTAATGATATATAATGCTTGATTTTTTTTAAGTATATAATATTTATATACGACAAATAGAATAAAGAAAATTACATACTCACATCTTTGGTGAGGTTTGAACCCCTGACCTGTTTGGAGGTCAAAAACCCCATGTAGTGCTATGTACGAGTCGATTTTGAGAAAGGGTTGATCGATGAGGCGGAAGAATAATGAGTAGAGCGAAAAACGGAATGTTATGGGTGGGTGGGGGCGAATGAGGTATAAAGGGCTCGGGTTTGACTTCTAATGTCGGTTTTTAGGGTATGAAAAAGGTAAGAAAAAAGCAGAAATATTCAATTTATCTTGCCTCTTCTTCCTTTTTTGTCTTTATTTATTTATATACTCGTTATCATCTTGTTGATCACACCAACACTTTCTTACTTATCTTATGAGAAAAAATCAGTCTTTTGACTTGAAGAAGCGAGGCTTTCCCGATAGAAAGATTTGCATTTGACAAAGATCCCAGTTCCGTGTATCATGTTAGCATAAACCGTTGTATATAGCTACCGTATCATGTGCTGTAATAGTTTTGTTAATAACTTTCGATGAAAGATATTTGAGGAAAGTTGTGGGAATGTTTAGGATGGTAGACATAGAAGGAAGTTGAGGCAAGGAGACTTTGGACAGGGTTAGAAATGTAGGGATGGTTGGCATTATCGTCATGGTGTGCATCAGTGGTTGTGGTAGGGGTTGAAAGTGTGCGCATTTACAGTTGTGGTAACATGGAAATCATGGGTGTTTGTGGTTGTGAAACCCTAGGAGTTGCTTGCAATAGATTGCACGAAATGCTACACGTTTCATTGCTTGTGTTAATGATCACTGCAACAATAAGTACACAAATATAGCTGGCAGAAGCCACGGTTAGGATTTTTGCAATTTGGTAAACAACCCGTTTTTAATTATAGGTATAAATGGGCATGACAATGGGGCGATGACCCCAACCTCCGTCCCTGTCCTTGATCCTAATCTCAATCCCCGTCCCTGTTGGGGAATATGATCCCATCCCCATCCCCAACCGGAATCAGGATTTTTTTTCCATGTTTATGTGAGATATTTTAAATCAAATGTGTTAAAAACGTTACTCGATCGATAATGGTTCATATTTAAATCTCACATATTTTTAGAAAATTGTTTTCATGGAGTATATAATATTCATATGTAAACAAAATCATCATATCATACGGTATAGGGTTGGGTTCACGTGAGACCAAAAGTTTTTGGTGAGACCCATAAGACCAATTTATGTTCATTGATCAACTTTATAAGCTAATGATCTAATGGTGTAAAGTTGTATGGTGACAGTTTTGTAATTATTGAGAAGTCTCGTGGCATTTATGAATGTTCAGATCTGACGATTGTAGATTTAATCCAAGGGTTGAGAATTGGTCTTACAGGTCTCACGAAAAATCATTGGTCTCACATGTCCCAAGTCTATATATATATATATATATATATATATATATATATATATATATATATATATATATATGTAGGGGAACGTTAAAATAAAAACCACTCAATTTGTAAAAACCGTAAAAACATCATTCAACCAATCATAAATTTTCATTTTGTTCATTTTTCTGTAATTATAAGAGGTTGATTAACCATTTTTATTGTGGAGAGTGTTAATCATGGATATTATCATCTTCATTATTTTAATTTTAGAGAAATACTTGAAACAATTTTATTAAATATTATATGAAACAATTTCATAAACATATACGAAACAAATTCATAAAAAAGTATTATATGAAACAATTTCACATGATTAAACAATTTCATGAAAAAAATTCCATAAGATTAAACAATGAAATCGACGTATGAGGGTGGTTTGTACGGTTTTTACAAATGAGGGTGGCTTTCATTTGATCGTTCCTCTCTCTCTCTCTCTCTCTCTCTCTATATATATATATATATATATATATATATAAAATATACTTAATAATAGATATACAATCTATTTAGTAATAAATATATAATATATTTAATTTGTGGGGACGAGACGGGTCGGGTTATCATGTTACCCGGTTTCGTCCCCATCCCCGATCCCAGGGAATCTCTGGCTCCGTTAAAACAAGTACACCGGGCTTTCCATCGGGATAGATCTCATTCTTGTGCCTATCATCAAATAAACTCAATATTCTCGTGAAGGACAATGTGTGTAACATAATATTTATGTATATAAAATGTTTTCGAGTGCAAAAATATTTAAAATGAATAAATAACAAATTCACAAATAAGATGGATATAGTTAACAGCACTTATCTTGAGGTGAGCTTACTATTTAGATGCTTTCAACAGTTATCTGCTTAGGACTCTTGTGTGGTTGGAACTTCTATATGTCACCAAGCACGATTGGGTTTTTTAGGTTGGGGAGTTGGCTAACAACAGTGGTGATAAAAATAAGTCCCTGTCTGGTTTGCAGGAATAAAATGGAATTAGGAGGATTTGAATTTTAAATCTATTTAAATCTCATATTTGGTTTGTTGGATTGTTCGGATTTGAAATTCTATGGTTTAATTGAAATCCTAAAAACATAAGGATCAAATTAAAGTATGTTACTTTTTCATGTCATTTTTTTTAACAACTTTCTTATTTACCATTTATGATTTTCTATAAATATTTTGCAATTAATATTTGATGGGGCAAGAGTAATGAGGTTGTCTGTTGGTTCCATTTATCGAATGCTCGATTTCGATGTTTACGTACGAAATATTACAAATAAAAAGTTTTCAATAATTTTTTTTAAAAGATTTTTCTTATTTTAAAAAAAATAATATATTGCATTTTTCTTTCACAAAGTAACAAATTAACAATACATGCTTTTAATAGATGGTAGATATGTGAAAATATGAATAAGGTTCAGGTTCAAATACAAGGAGTAAAAAAAATTCCCTTGTGGCTACGGATGTTTACATGCGGTAACTCCGGACTACCCACAAAACAGATAGTTAGTCGGCTCACATAGCGGGTGTTGAGTTGAATATCCAGGTTAATTAAAAAAAATAAAAATATGACCTGAGAAATAAAAAAGTTTTATTTTAATGCAATTTACTGTAGTTCTTTAGCTTTCACTTTAATTTTTTTATGAACTTTCATCTCCTGACTTACCTCACCAAAAATAACCAAATATTGCAACTTAAAATTAACAGTATACTACAACAAGAGTATATTAGAATCAGACCATACAAAAGCCAACAAATTAAGAACAATATGCAATAAAAAAAACACAAAGATCATATGAAACCTATCTACAGATCCCATATGTTGTAACCCACTCATTAAGAAAAAACATAAATGTAAAAACAATAGGGGTCCATTCAAGGAAGAACTGATTAGTTTGTGGTAACTGTGAGATCCAATATCAACCACAAATCAATGGATAAATTAGTAAATTATTAATTATGAAATTATAATTAGAGGGCATTTTAGGTATTTTTAAAAAACTCATCTCTCCGACCTCCAATCTCCGGCCTCCGGTGAACATTAATCCGGTAGGTACCAAGTAATCACAAAGATACCCATTGTGATATGCTGTGATACCAACTATGATACCAACTCAAACCTTAAATACAAATATACACAATGTGATACCCGTTGTGATATACTGTGATACCAATTTCACCGGAGATTGGAGGTCAGAGAGATGAGAGAGAAGAGAAGAGTTTTAAAAAAATACCTAATATGCCCTCTAATTATAATTTTAACTCAAACTACCATAATTATTAATTTCCTAATTTATCCATTGATTTGTGGTTGAGATTGGACCTCACAGTTACCACAAACTAATCAGTTCTCGTTTGATTAGCCCCCTATATATATATATATATATATATATATATATATATATATATATAAACGAGAATGTCTTTCATTTTACGAAAACAAGAACGCCCATTTACTATAGTCCTTCACATGTGATACTAAATAAGAGATGTGGACGACCTTTGGGGGGCTAAGTCGCCCGCACGTCACCAAGTCCTCTTACATGTATTATCACATTTGATAAGAGTGTTTTTGTGTTTTCGTAAAATAAAGTACACCTATATACATGTATGTAACAAGGCTTTTCTTCTCCGATTTAGCTTCAGTGGGTTTTCTGTACTCTATTTCTTTGAAGGTGGTGGAGCAAAGAAAGGAAAATTGGGAAGATTTGTTGGAAAGTTTGGAATTGTAGGCATAGAAGGTAATGGAGGCAAGGAAACTTTGGGCATATTAGGGAGTGTAGGGATGGTTGGTATCATTGGGATGGTGGGCATCTGTGGCTGTAGAAGTGTTGGGATGGTGGGTATCTGTAGTTGTGGTTGTGGTTGTGGCTGTGGGAGTGTCGGGATGGTGGGTATCTGTGGTTGTGGCACCGTTGGATTTGCCTGCAACAGATTACGCGAAGCATAACACACGTCATTATTCATAAAGAAGAATACTGCAAAAACGAGAACGTAAATGTAGCTGGTTGAAGCCATGGCAAGATGTGAATGCACCAAAGATTTAAGAAGATGTAAAGAAAATATATGAGAGATTATAATTCAAAGCATAGTATATATACAATTCACAGGCTGTGTTATGACTTTTTAATTGGTTGGTTGGAATCAGAGGCTGCAAATCCTGATGGTTGTAAGCAGTTTATCAACCTAAAGTCTTGGCAAGTAGAAGAGGAAGATATAGTCTAGTAGATAAGTAAATGCAGAATAAAAGTGACACCTGGCATAAAAATATGATAGGTTTTCTAGGTTTGGAGTTGTTGAACAACTTCTGCACTTGTTGATTTTCTTCACTGCAACAATATTGTTCTGGTACCTCAAATACGTCTAAATGTCATAATAGGACCAGACAATTATACGTCCTATAAGAAGTGTTGCAATAACTTGATATACCGCTTTTAACAAGTATTATAGGATACTTTTGAAATAAAGCGTCCTATTAGCCTTTTTATATGACATTATTTGAAAAAGTGAGATGCATGTAGTTAGCACACTTCCTGTTTTTTTGGGTAACAGAGGGTATATCAGTACATGGGCCAATTTACACGCACCGACTAATCCCCCGGAAACCACGAATGACTTGGAGTCATTGCAGGTTAACCTCCATGGCCATATGGCTTTGTTAGCGCTTGGATTCGAACCTGATGAATATGAGATTTCCACTACATCTCTGTGAGCCTTAAGCAGAGCGCCACAACCCAAGTGGTTAACTTATAGTGTTATATGATCACGGAACATCTTACCTGGTTGGCCAAAATTTGTTTCTTCAGACTTCTTTTTGCAAGTCGGGGTCTATATGGAAAGTATTCACGTACCCTTTGGGGGAGAGGGAAAAGTCTGCATACATCACAATCCTTCAAAGCTATATGTTTAGTTTTGTTTGATCATGGAGCATAGCATCCATTTCTTTAGTCCACATGAAACTGTAAAATAACAATGTCATCAGATATCAGACTTGGTTATCAGCCAAAAGTGGCATAATGCAGCAATGTTCCTGAAGACAACTTCTTATGTAATTTTATCTTTATTTTTACCTTTTTATGTTTCCTCTTTTCTTCATATAACTCATGTACCCAGGATAGGCAATGAGTTAAAAACACAACTTGTATCGTCTTTGGTCCATCTTCTGTGAGAAAGTTCTATACAACTTGCTCCTCCCATCTTATGATGATTAATGACCTATGCTTTATATATTATATGCAAGACAAAAACCCATGACAATCACCTTTTTTATTGGTAACCGTGGGTGTCTGGACCAGCTTGCATGCATCTCGACTAATCGCATGGGACCATGAAGATATCAACCACGAAAATTCCCATTGTATCTGAGGAGGCTCGAACCAGCGACCTATAGAGAAGGGCCGTGATCTAGCCTTTATTCAGTTTATTTTCCAGTTGAACTTGCCCTCAAGGTTACAATCACCTCCTCCTACCAGTATTTTGGAGCTATAATTGACACTAAATCCACCTTTTAAAATTCTTGTAATCCAGAAAGCTTGACATTGTACTAAATTTTCTATTTTGATATGATTTTTATAAGTTTTAGATAGATACATACATACTTATATAGTATAATTATGCTTTTCTTGCTCCCCGAATCAGAAACAGAGATTCTGTCTATATTTCATGAGAATTCCTCTCGAGAACTCATTAAACTTTTGTGCAGATCATGGTATGGTTCCATTGTTTTTTCCTACTTTCTAATTCTCAAGTTAATTGTGATTTAAGTATGAGATGGGTCCTAATCTATGTACAAAGCAGATGAGGTACCACTTTTCACCTCTAATTATGAGGCTTGGACTTCTAATACTCCAACATACTCTGGACTATGAAAGAAAGATGTGGATCATGGTATGCCCTGTAACATCCCAAGCCAACCATACCAGATATTGTCCGCTTTGTCCACATCTGGACTCACAGTTTTAAAAACATCTGATAGAGTAGGCATTCAATCGCTTATAAGGTGACCTATGTTCCCTTTCCCAACCGATGTGAGATCTTACATGCCTACAGTTCTGATTTAAAACAACAACCTTCAAATTAACAACAAACTTCAATAAAACATATCAAACCACAAAGAGTACACAAACTAAAGGTAATACATAAAAAAATTGCATATAACCTATCCCATATGCGGAGGACAGTGCTAAGAAAGGTTAATGTAAAAACAATATAATCAAGGACCCTTTAGATGACTAGATCAATCAAAGCTAGTGACTTTTCCTTTAATTTAGCAGCAACGGATTTGTTCGTACTCCATAGTCTACTTTTTGGAGGGTGGTGGAGCGAAGAAAGGAATTTTCGGAAGAGTTGTTGGAAGATTTGGGATGGTAGGCATAGAGGGCA
>NC_037529.1:69896970-69897406 GCF_001531365.2 Cynara cardunculus var. scolymus
TGATCAGGGACAATTCAACTGAACAACAGTTATCAGGTCCATCTCCTGATGTACCTGTAACTGAAACAGAATAAGAAGTCGATGAAGAGATAGAGATGGAGAATCCTATCAATCCAATTCAGTGTGAAGAGGGTGGAACTTTTGAAGTACAAGAGGTGTTGGCTGAAAAGATGTTACTACCTTACCTCAATCAGATATTCAACCTGTTGTCAATTCCAATATTGAACCTTCACCTGAACCAATTCAAATAAACTCCCCAAGTTCATACATTGAGAAAAATTCAGATCAAACTTCTTATACTCCCTTACCTCATAGCATAAAGTGGACCCGAAATCATCCAATACATCAAGTAATTGGTGATCCATCAGCACCAATTCATACACGGTCCGCAACTGCTAATGAATGTCTATATTCCACATTCTTGAGTAAAATTGAG
>NC_037529.1:69899796-69900932 GCF_001531365.2 Cynara cardunculus var. scolymus
GAATCGATTCATTTGATTAATATTCCTATTCGTTGATTGTTTCGATCATTATTGATTATATGGACTGAGATTGACTTAATATGAACATAACTTCATAATCGAWCCATAAACTCGTATTAACTCGATTTAGACATTGTATTTTAGTGTAATGTGTATCGTTTTTCATTTTCGAGTGTGTATGAAGTGTTTATTTTGATTGTATTTGTATTCTTTTTGAGTATTATGTGATTGTATTCATTTCGTGTTTTGAACGGATATCTCACCGGACAAGGTGATCGAACTTTAATCCGATCAACCTTAAACTGGTTGATGATTGTCCGGTTTATGACTTGTGATTTGTGATTTTGTGTGAAGTTTGACTTGTTGTCCGGACTTCTAATCCGGACAAAATGTGTTTAGTTCTAAGTGTTGTGTTGTCCGGATTCCTAATCCGGTCATTTTTTTTTTTGAGAAATTTACCAAGTGTTTGAACTTTATTTTTTACTATTTTTTTAGTTTATTTTTTAAGGTTAGATTTTTTTTAAAATTTCATTTTTTTAGTTTTTGTTTTTGTGTGTGTGAATTTTATTTTCATTTTTATTTTTTTCATTTGCTTTGAATTTTTTTGTGTGTGTGTGTGTGTAATTTTTTTGTAATTCAATTTTCTTTTGAATAAAATGGGTACTAATGTTTTAGAATTTTTTACAGGTAAATGGCCGATCCCAGACATCAGTCTAACGAGGAATCTCGTATTCCCTCGGTCAGATCTGAAAATGTACCACAAAATTTACCTAACCAACCAATAGCTTCTGAAACACTTTACCCACAGTTTAAATATCTAGATATAAAACCAAATAATCATCACTTCTCTTTCGATATGTCTGCCGAATACCCAAATATATCAGAAATTTTGAAAGGCCACCCCATTTCATATTCTTTATCTACCCATACACCAGTTCCTATGGTGTATGTTCAACAGTTTTGGGGAACCCTTACTACTGAAAAGGACGGAGATGCGTTATATCTTCAAGGAGAGGTCGATGAATACGTAAGTCGTCTGACATTAAGACGATTAAGAAGAATACTTCATCTTCCTGCTCCTGGACCGACTAGGTTTGAAGATTTCGTCTCAGATGTTCAGTTATGCGTTGATATCA
>NC_037529.1:69901164-69902131 GCF_001531365.2 Cynara cardunculus var. scolymus
GTGAATGAAGATATTCCGGTCAGACCGATTTTGGAAAAAGGGCCAGCATTCGTTATGACAAGAATTCGACAGCATAAGGAAGTTGAAGATTTGGATTCTATTATGCCTGTTCCACCAGAGTTGATTGCTCTTGCTGATCAGAACGCTCAGTGTGTTATAGACTATGGGAGAGTGATAGATCCGATAATTCAGGCAGAACCGGTTGAACTTGCCCAAGGATCACCCCATGCCTCAGTTGAGAGAGATATAGAAATAGAAGAGAGAGTTCAGGCACAAGGGGTACTTGAATAGGGTAGTAAGCTGAGAGAAAATGTAAATGAGAGGGGTGAAATGGTGCGGGGAGCTTCTGATCAGCAACGCACGTTAACTGCCAGAGCTTCTCCTTCTTCGGAAGCTACTGAATCAGATAAATGAGTAGATTCTGGTGATGATAACAATGATGATGATGATGATGCAACAAATGCGCARMWTATTGGAACATTTGHTGATGATATTGCTATGATATTCCCTGAATATGCAGCTCAACAACCTTGTCCCAGTCTAAGATCTCTATCATTTAATGCTGATGACTATGATCGCATTCTTTAAGATATATCTACTAGAGGAAGAGATGAGGGAGTTGAAGTTGAAAAACAAGAGAGTTTGAGAGAAAGGGAAGCAAAAGAACATGGAGAGGGTGTCAGTTTGAGAGAAAGGGAAGCAAAAGAACATGGAGAGGGTGTGAGTGGAGCAGAAAAAGAAGTACAAGCTCCTTCCCAAACCGAAACAGTTAGCCAGGCAACCACATCTACTACTGACATTCATGTGTTGAATGTTAGTATTGAAACAGGCATAGCTAGCCCAGCTATGCATTTTCACACCCTTCCTATCCACTCAATTGGTTCTCAACAACCAATTGTTTCAATTTCTCACGGGGATTTAGCACATACGCTAACTACTTCTCATTTGGAGAATGTAGTTATTGAAA
>NC_037529.1:69903621-69915201 GCF_001531365.2 Cynara cardunculus var. scolymus
AATTGTAACGATAAAACAGATAGATGCTCAGAAGCTTTTGAGAATTTGGTATCCTGTCTTCACTATTACCAGACAGGATGGCTAGATTTGGAGGTTTAGTGAAGCTGACTTCTCGAACTTGTATTTGGATGACCTTGAATACATGTTCTTCGAACTCAAAAATATGACAATCAGAAAGGAAGTAGAACTAGTAGCTCTGGAGGCTATCAAAAGATTCATTCGAAGTCATGTAAAGCTGACAATGGTCATAGATGTACAAATGGGTCTTGAAGACAATCAACGCATTATCAACCTCAAAAGACCAAACCAAGATCTTGAAGACATTGACGGCTATCCAGTCTACATGGTTCTTGAAAATCCAGAGTTCGGGCTCATCTACTATGCTCAACTTCAAGTTAAAAAGTTGATGAGGTTCAGCGAGTTGAACAAGTATTCTGACAGTACGATTAAGCTTGTAAGAAGGGCGCTGGACKCGAAGAGGGTGATGGACGAAAAGGCTACTTGATCTGAACGAATGAATTCCAAAGAAAGATACTTGCTCGTCAACGTTATCAATTTGCTAGAGGAAAAGATTCAGTATAGAAATGCTCTGAGAAGGTTGGAAAAAATACTTGGACTGCGCAATACAAAGTTTACAAGAGTCCAAACTTGAATCCAAAGGGGGAGAATGTTGGGTTCAAGTTAGTGCTTAAAGTTGTATTCAAGTTTCTCCTTAGTATAGTTTCCTTGTAATAGCTTTATCTTTACATTTCCTAGTATAAATAGGATTTACCTTGTAATTGTAATTAAGCTTTGTCATTAATCTGAAAATCAAGATTTGCTGATGTAATATTCTCTCTCCTCTCAATCTAATCATCTTCTTGAATATTTTCTTTCTACTTTGAAGTTCATCACAATCTATGAAGATCATTCCATGTTTGTATGAAATCTTGACTCATCAATTCTTTTTGACAGAGTCGAGAGTGTTTTCTTACTTTTCAATATTGTATATGAAATCATTTTCAATACGTTCACATTGTTCTTTATGCTCCCTTTTGAAATCCTTAATGAACTCCACATTCGCATGATTTTCATATAACATATTATGATATTTCTTCTTATAATTCTGTAAGCTCTTTTCCACCTCTGTTATTYTCTCTTTCAAAACTTTATTCTCTCTTTCCCATGAAACTGCCATTTAAAAAAATAAGATTGATCAGATATAGGATCTATGCAGTGAAATCAGAAAAAAATCAAGAACAGTTAATCTCAAAAAGAAAAATAGAAAAACACTAAAAAACTGATGAGAACTTAGAAAAACGACAAAAAAACAGTAAAAACAGTCAAAACTGTTGAAAACAGTTAAAAACAGTTAAAAACAGTTAAAGACAGTTAAAACTGATGAAAAATAGTTTACGCGACAGAAAAAATAGTTCAACAATTCTCAAACAGTTTAAACACAACACAAAAACAGATAAAAAAATGATCCAAAAATTACAATCTAAACAAAAACATAAAACTCAAATACAAAACACAACAATTATAAGCCAAAAAAAATGTCCAAGTCCAGAACAACAAAATTTTTTACAATTACAACCCAGACAAACAATAAAATTGACTGCCTTTAGACCCAAAAAAACTTTTCCTCCTTTGCTTTTGACTGCAATATGCTCTTAGTATGCTCTTAGTATCCACTTCCTCTTAGTATGCTCTGTATGCTGTACTGCATGATCAACTAAATCACCTACTGTACGTTGCTAAACCTGTCAAAACAGAACAACAAATCGATAACCAACTCACTGCACAGTCTTCTAAAACAGACAACTCACAGCTCAAACTAATTCACACAAAGCATAGCTATAACTTGCTCAAAGTTTAATCCTCTCAAGGAGTGATTTAAACAGCACAAAACAACTCAAAAAAAATTGATTAAATCAATCAAGATGTTGTTATAGCACAATCAAGATACTAAGCTCTAAACCGCTCAACCTATGTAATTAAATCACTCAGTCCAGTCCGTTCAATAACCAACTACTAATCCGGTCAAAGCAACTTGAAGTCTGATCAACACTGGTTCCTTATACAGTCAATATAGCTCAAGCTATGCTGCTCATTCGCTGACTTCATGAGACTCATAATCTGCTACTATAAGTACACTCAACATTCGCTCAAGACAGCTTCTTCGTGATGGAATTGTCCCTGAAGATATCTATAAAATGTTGTTCAACGTGCCTTGGTTGCTGGGAATTACCACGAAACTGTTGCACAGTGCATAGCTAAAGGTGGTTGTTGTGATGGTGAAGATGTGAGACTGTTTGTGACCGATCTGCTTATGATGCTAATCAGAACTGTATGCTTCTCTTTGTATCTTCAAAACCAACCTCCTATCAGTCTGCTGTAGTTCCTCATAAGCTATGGCTGTGTCAGGTCTGCTGTCAACCAACTTCAAATAGCAAAGATTACAAAAACAACCACTAAATCAAATTACAGAATATTATTCTTCAACCTACTGTGTGTCCCTCTGTGTGCAATTAAGTGAATCAAATTACAGAAGATTCACACTAACATGGTTTTCCCTGTTAAAAGAGAAGTTCCTGTATTTCACGCTTGAAACCTCCATACAAGGAGCCATTAAGGCATCTTAAAACAGTTACACAAGGCTGTATAACAGAAGGGTCTTTAGAATATGAACGATCAATCTAAAGATCCTTCAAAATGTATAATTCAACAGCATGCCTACCAGCTGCAGATGTAGACTTTAATGTTTGATCAAATTGAAGTTCTTATACAATCTGGTTACGAATTCTGTTTCCAATTAGAGATGTTCCCTTCATCTTTAATTATTTCCAGCTTCTTGGAGGATGATGATGGTATTGCCAGAAGATCTTCAAGTGTCCTGTAAGTTTAAACAACTCTTCAAGTGTCCTGTAATTCAAGAACATAAACAAATCAACTCAAAGATGGAACTCAAACCCTTTCTTTGCTTCTGGTCGAACTCTTCAACCTGCTTCACACTTCCAAAATCTCAAAATTAAACAACTTGTAAACCAGTGATTTATGCTCTGTAAACCCTAGTCTACTTGAGCAATATTCCTTTGTTCGATTTAGAAACAAGATGAGCAATTAATCGCTCAAACAGTCACTCAAGCCTAAACTTAAATCGCTTACACAATCAACTAAATTGCTCACTTCTAAAACTAAATCGCTCATTTATCCGCTCAAGGGGTCAGCGATTTAAGTTTAAATCGGAGAAAGGCTGTATGATATACCAAGAATCCGATTAAGCCTCAATCGATATACCAAGAATTTGATTTAAGAGATGCATATGTGAACGATGGAGTGATGAACTTGAGCGATGAAGGTAGAAACCAGAGAAGGAATTGTCCAATTTAGATGAATAGTTGAACGATTTAGAATCCGATAGAATCTAGCTAAGGAATTGAACGATTTAGAAATCCGGTCAATGAGATTGAACGATTTATCAGTCCTATCAAAGTCCAGTCAAGGGGTGTACGAATCCGGTCATTAGTCCGCTGAAATGGTGTGCCATTTAGCCTAAACCGGAGAAGCAGTGAGCGACTTACTGACCGATTTACCAAATCGAATGAACTGAGCTGTTGAATCCGTGCGATTTACCTGCGATGAAGACTGTGATGAAGAACTCTTGCGATGAATTTGTTTCAAGATATTGAAAGAATGGGCTAGAGGTTGGGCCTAAACAGAATGGGCTGAGTGATTTAACAAGAATATTAACAAAACATTTAACAAACTGGATCAAACACACTGATTTTTAAAAAATATTAAGAACACGAAAAAAAAATTAAAAACACAAAATCGATCAAATCTTGAAATGGAATGATTAAAACACAAAACTTTGTGTTTAACAAAGATTCACAACACAATTACGAGCAGTTTGATCATGATTTTAACACAAAAACACACAAAACTTTAAACTTTTCGGATCAAACTTAAAAAAAATATAAGAACACGAAGAAAAAAAATATTCCAGAAAATAATCTTCAAAAATTCTTCAAAATCTCTGATTTCTTCTGTTGATTTCTTGCACAACTTGCTCTGATACCAATTGTGAGTCCCTAACAATGATCAATATTCAATCTTTAAAATAATTCATGGCAATAAGATGAACTTGTAAGAACACAATGAGAGGAGAGATGAGAGTAAAAGTCAACAAGTCAAGATCTATTTCTTACGTATGAGATTTTACAAATGAGCTCCTCTACAATTACAAGACTTTACCCTTTATATAGGGTCAAACATTAAAGTCCTAGTCAAAGTCAAACTTGATGACTTTTTGTAACATCCAATTTCTAATATGCTCAATTATTTGCTTGGTATATTTAATTATTGGGTTAAAGAGAATTTATGATTTAGTGGGAGTTTAGGTTTGAAGTTTTAGAATTTTAYTTCTTAAGAATATATTAGAGGATTTGGAAAATATCATGTCAAATAGATACGTAAACCGGATTTTCTTGGGAGATCTTTTCTGAAATATTGTTGTTGGATGTTATAGATTATCTCTTTATGAGCGTGTAGGCAAAAACCTCATAGAAAATGGAGTTCCGAGTGAAAAGTTATGAATATTTTAAGTGTTGATGGTCAAAAGGGGTACCTAGCCGGGCCAACCGGGCCCAACTCGAGTTATAGCATTATAAATTGGAGTTTTGGCCCATTTTTCATGTCATCTAAGTCCAGAACTCACACACACACTAGAGGTGCGATTTTCACACACATAGGCTTGATTAAACTCAAATCAAGGAGGAACTTCAAGATCTTTGGAGGATTTGATCATCAAGTAAGGTATAATTTATTTTTGCACTTGTTTTTTGTTGACATTCTTGTTTTATGGATTGCATGTTGAGATAGAGTTAGGGTTTCATATAGGTTTGATCTTAAGTGTATAAAATGAGTGCATTTTAGTGTTTTTGGCTTRAAATGGTYATTAGATTCAAGAGATTATCAAGATTTATGCAAGTTCATCATATGAACTTTGAYTTGATTAAGTCAATGATTTGGGAGATAATATAAATGGCTGTTTGGTCCCGGCAGCGCAAAAAGAGGCACGGCTACAGCCGTGTATAGGGCTCGGGAACAGCCTGCTGCCTTCTCCTTTGCTGTGATGTTCGGGCAGAGAACACGAAGAAAACAGCACAGCCGGTTGCTGTCAGATGTCGATTCGAAAGGGCACAACAACCCTTCTTCTTGCTGTTGCTGTTTGGACGAGGGAGCGAAGAAACGGGACAGCAGCTGCGTGTCGATTGCACGAGAACAACAGTTGTGTAGAGCACGACATGAGGAGCACGACAGTTTCTGCTGTTGCTGCGGGTGGTCTGAGGTGCGACGAAAAGACGTAGGCAGCAACCTACTGCTGGTGGTGGTCTAAGGAGCGCGCAGGCAGCGCCTGTTGCTGTCCGATGTGGCACAGCAGCACCCGTTTCGATTCCTTTTTCTGCACGCGCCAAGCAGCGGTCTGCTGCTATGTTCCCGACAGTTACGCGACCAAACAACAACCTGCTGTCTTTGATACCGTCACCGCACATCTAACAGCAGCTTACTGCTGTGTTTTCCGACTGTTGTGCAACCCAATCGGCAACCTGTTGTCTTCGTCGTGCCCGACAGCAACCACAACTGTTCTTCACACTCAACAGCAACCGATAATGCTCTGTTCGAGCCCAAAAACAGCAGTCAGGACTGCTTCAAATCCGGCAGTCTCGACTGTTTCTAAACTGTCTCCAACGGGCAGCTACCAGCTGCTGCTTTTTGTCCCCAAATGGCAGCTACTGATTGCTGTGATCGGTTCATACAGCAACTACCGGCTACGTCTTCTCCAACCCACCAGTTCAGCCCTTGATCCTTTCCTTTCTTTTCTTTTTTTATCTTTCTCGAAGAGGGCCATCTTAGGATCAGACCTAACACCCCCTCCTTTTTCCTTTCCTTTTTTACTTTTGAAGATGGGACAAGGTAGGGTCATAAGGCTGCAAACTACCCCCCCATTCTTTTCTTTTACACCTAATCATAAGAATAAAACTAATAAACAAAGTGATTTTAAGTTTTATTCTATTTTTTTTTAAATAAAATATTGACGTCATTGAAATCCTTGACGTGCCTATAACAGAGAATATGGAAAAATCTCGAGTGTTACAATTCTTCCCACCTTGGATTCAATTTCGTCCTCGAAATTTTTGTTCAGGTAGAAAGGTGCGGGCTATGACTCTCCCAGAGAGGTTCTTTTGGGATTCATAAAATGGTTTTGGTTAGAGATACTCGGTCAATTTCAGTTAAACCATTTTTGTTTCCAAAAAAACAATGATGTTCCATAACCTATGGCATTCATACTTAAGTCGGTCTCTCATACAACATGATACGTGGTGTAGAAAGTAACAAAGGTCAATGAGCAGCATACAAGTTTTTTTTAATTATGTTGGACACTGGGACATCTCACTTAAATACAAGAATCATTACCATATAGGTGCATGGAGCAAAAGGKGGTGTTCAGCTGTGGAAGTGATAAAGACAATCATATATCATTCTATGGTGAATGAGCCAGATAAGYTGCTATAATGAATAGGTGGCTTTAGAAACAACAATATAATCAGAACTGTCTAGAATGAATATTAATCGCTRAAGAATTCTTCACCAAAACCATTCCATGTTACAAAACAATTACGCAAGTATAATTCCAACCAAAATAATCAGACCCGTGCATCTCCTGAAATCCATCAATGTAAAACAATACCGATGCATCTTGCATGTCATGACATCATGCACTGAAGCATACAATAATTATTCACATATTTCTACTTGGAGCCTAAGAGAACAGGTGATTTACTTCATGAACTAGAAYGTTGTAGTCTCATGTCTAGGCTCATAGTTAGTAGATGTCCAGACACAATGCAGGTGGCTCTTAAGATAGCTACTTCTTAAGGTATAACTTTTCTACCTATTTAAACATAAAGAAATCATGTACTTAAAATTTAAACATATAGAAATCATGTACTCATTTTAACTGCCCAGYTAAATGAGAGGACAACTTCATAATTTAGCTTTGTTTTAAAGTGCATCTAAGTTCTAACAGGTAGATTTGAATTTCAATGTCCCAAGCCATCTAGCAAAATTTCAATTGGTAAAAAATGTGACATGCTTGTGTCAAATAAACACTTAGGCATTTCACTATAGAAGCATAAAACTATATAAAAATTTAGATGTTTTAATAATGCTCCTATATTTCTCGCCGCATATAATCAATAACATCTCATTAAGCAAGAGAAAATGTTGTGGTTTGTATTGTATGAGATCATAGGCGTGCAACCAAAGTTTCTCTTTCCATACCACATCACCATAGATCAAAAGCTCTCAGCATATGCAATATGAGCGCCACAGTCAAGGTGAAGTTTTAGTTCTCACCTATCTGAAAACTATCATATCATCTTATAAATAACAATATAACAATAATGCCCAATTGCCCATTGCTCAGTCCTTGCCGAGAGGTCAAGATTTGGCCTAGTCAAGTTTTTACAGAATATATAAATACACCTTGGAATTTATGTAGTTACTTAACTTTCGGGCAAACAAATAGTACTATGAAAATTATGGATAAAGACCTTGATGGTACAAGTGACTAGGCCAGTTCAAACCAACGTTATGCAAGTGTTGATAGAATGTAGTGGGTACAAAAGAACACGAAGCACCCGAATCAAAAAGTACGTGTGCAAGTACGGAGTTAATAAGGAACGTACATCTTCATAAATCCTTGCATTAACAATAAGTTCAAGCACGCTTATGTAACAATGTACTCAAAATAGCATTAGCTAAGTGAAATTTTGAATAGATTATACATAAGAATCCTCAACACCGTCGTTACAATTCATGAATCATCTGACCGCTGACTCCAAGGCTCTCCTATCTTAAAAGTTTCTACCCACATCTCACTATTAACACTTACAGTCTCAGTTTATGTCTAGGCGTCTTAATTCCTTACCTAGTTCGCTTAAACTATTGCTCTGATACCAACTTGTAACACCCTCAAAAAAACAACACCAGAAAAAAATTACAAAAAAGAAACCAGGGTTTAATATTAATTGTCCAATATAAGGAAATAGTACAACGTTTACAAACAATAAAAGAGGCGATAAATGACAACCTATTAATCTAAACCATCGCATGCCTAGATTAAGGACGGGTGTTTCTACCGTCTCCAACAAAATACCGTGTCATCAAAATTACAACGCTTCAAAACACCAAAACTTAGCCACACAAAAGACTTTTACGAGACCGCGCTCCCCTCAACCCATTTTAGCCCTGCCGATAAAGGAACCTGGCAAATAGTTATATCGAGAGAGAGAGGGGGTTAGGCTTACGCCTAGTAAGTCCAAACAAAAGAGTTTACCTAAACATAAAGGAACATACATAAAAATATACATGTAATTAGTTGATGTAACTTTAAACAGGAATAGAGACAGTAACACTTGAATAACTCGAAGTGGAACAATAAAACATCCGAAGATGACGGGGGAGACCCGATATACCGTTGATTATGACAGACACAAAGTAAGTCATAGATCAACGTTATAGAGCATCACTCACAGGTTTAATACCATCGACATCAACCTAAACCAGTCATGTAGTCGGTCGTGATCTTAAGCTCTTTACCTCGGTAATTACACAATAATCACAATGCCTATTACCGAGTGAAAGTGAGAGGATGATTTGGTGATTACATAATAATCACAATCGCTATCACCAACTTATACCTTCATTCCCACGAATAAAAAAAACGATATACATGCACTATATAAATATAAATAATGACTTAGTATCGTACGATATATATATATATATATATATAGAAAATGAGTCATAAATAATACGAGTGAGAGTTAAGACATCCGAAGATGACGGGGGAGACCCGATTCACCGTTACTTATGACGGAACATGAAGTAAGTCATAATTCGACGTGAGAGAGCATCGTTTGTAAGTTTAATACCATTGACCTCAACCTAGCCAGTCATGAAGTCGGTCGCGATCTTAAGCTCTTTACCTCGAAAATTACATATTAATCACAATGCCTATTTTCGAGTGGGAGCGTGAAGGTGGTTTGGAATTTACACAATAATCACAATGCCTAACTCCACTTCACACCATCCTTCACGCAAGAAAACAAAGGAATGATCCTCCATTCCACTAGGCCTATTACATTCGAGTGGCACACTTGGAAAGGTACCATAAGTGTGACATGGATGAGTGTGGAAGCAAGTAGCAAATAGATAACACATGTCTTGCAAATTGCAAGTTAAGTAGCCCCATAAACTTACAGTGCTTTTCGATACTCAAAAAATCGAGCCAACTTAGGCTCTACGTCCATATACGTCTAAACATCGTCCAACGGTCACTCTGGAAGGACCAAGTGAGCTTATTTAACACCTATAATATGTACTCAAAGTTTCATAAAGATCCGACAACAAAAACTTAACCAAACTTAATTTAAACTCATTTTGGGCGCTATAATTCACAGCTCAAATTATCTTTTTATCAGTTTTGAGACGCAAATATAAACAACCTAGAAGTCTTATTTCTAAAAAGTGTCTAAAGGACAGGTTTAGATCTACATATAAGCTTTCTAAAATGTCCAAAATCGTAGCAATCCGAGCTACGGTCAAGAAGTTATCGCACATTCAAAACAGCATCTCGGGTAGATTTGGTGCTGTCAAATTCACCAACTAAATAGGCTAAAATCSATATTTYGGATTCAATCTTTATTCCAACAATCAAAATACCATCTAACCATGTTTATATTATTGATTACAAGATCAATACTCAAGAATTTCACCAAAATAGCCATTAATGAAGAAAATCAAAGGAATGATCCTCCATGCCACTTAGTGAAAGGTTTTTATAATTCAACGTCTAATAATGCTTAGAGAAATGGTTATTCTACCTAAAGTGATCAAAACCATCTACCCAATCCAATTTTCCTCGTTAATGGGCTCATCCGAGTTCATCTCCTTCGACCAAAATATGATTCATCTAAAATAGTAATTTTTATATAGGCATTAAGATTTGAGGTATAAAACACAATATTAATATAAGTATAATGATTTTAACGGTAAAAGTGGACTCACAGTGAAAAGTTAGGGCTGCCCAAAACTCGAGCTAGGAGATGGGTTAAGCCGGGACCAAACATTTTGGTCACGGCAGTACGGAAAGAGGCACGGCTACAGCAATGTGCAGGGCTCGGGAATAGCCTGCTGCCTGCTCCTTTGCTGTGATGTTTGGGCAGAGAACATGAAGAAAACAGCACAGCCGGTTGCTGTCAGATGTCGATTCGAAAGGGCACAACAGCCCTTCTTCTTGCTGTTGCTGTTTGGACGAGGGAGCGAAGAAACGGGACAGCAGCCGCGTGTCAATTGCATGGGAACAACAGCTATGCAGAGCATGATGCGAGGAGCACGGCAGCTTCTGCTGTTGCTGCGGGTGGTCTGAGGTGCGACGGAAGACGTAGGCAGCAACCTACTGCTGGTGGTGGTCTAAGGAGCGCGCAGGCAGCGCCTATTACTGTCCGATGTGACACAGCAGCACCTGTTTCGATTCCTTATTCTGCACGCGCCAAGCAGCGGTCTGCTGCTATGTTCCTGACAGTTACGCGACCAAACAACAACCTGCTGTCTTTGATACCGTTGCCGCGCATCTAACAGCTGCTTAGTGCTGTGTTTTCCGACTGCTGTGCAACCCAATCGGCAACCTGCTATCTTCTTCGTGCCCGACAGCAACCACAACTGTTCTTCACGCTCAACAGCAACCAATAACGCTCTGTTCAAGCCCAAAAACAGCAGTCAGGACTGCTTCAAATCCGGCAATCTCGGCTGTTTCTAAACTGTCTCAAACAGGCAGCTACCAGCTACTGCTTTCTGTCCCCAAATGACAGCTACTGATTGTTGTGATCGGTTCATACAACAGCCACCGGCTGCGTCTTCTCCAACCCACCAATTCAGCCCTTGATCCTTTCCTTTCTTTTTCTTTTTTTTATCTTTCTCGAAGAGGGCCGTCTAAGGATCAGACCTAACACCCCCTCCTTTTTCCTTTTCTTTTTGCTTTTGAAGATGGGACAAGGTAGGGTCATAAGGCTACAAACCCCCCCCTATTCTTTTCCTTTACACCTAATCATAAGAATAAAACTAATAAACAAAGTGATTTTGAGTTTTATTCTCTTTTTTTATGAATAAAATATAGACGTCACTGAAATCCTTGACGTGCCTAGAATAGAGAATATGGAAAAATCTCGAGTGTTACATATGGTGATTTGAATTTGGAATCCTATGATATTGGCATCTGGTACGTAATTGTTCAATCGATTCCTTGTAAGTCTCGGTTTACATATGGATGATGTCTTGAACTCTATTATTGATAAGATTTTATTATGTGTGTTTATAAACATGTGTGATATTGAAATGTAATATTTAACTATTTAACTCACTAAGCGTTGGCTTACTATTTAAGTGGCAACCTCTCTCAGGAAAGAAGACGGACAAAAAGAAAGATTCCGTTGTTTGACTTGAAGATTTATCAGGGAACTTGAAGATATCGAT
>NC_037529.1:69915773-69916972 GCF_001531365.2 Cynara cardunculus var. scolymus
GATTTGGAATTGTGTTTTGGGTGGTTTTAATCACTAAAATAGAATGGATATTTCGATGTTTTTCTAGAAATTAATATCCCATATTTTGAGGTTATTTAGTGTTATGCCCAGATTTGTGTGTTTTCAAAGTGTTAGCCTTTGGTTCTTCATCGTCTCTGGGCCATTGCATGGGCTCTGCACCATTGCATGGGCTCTAGACCATTGCCCCTCTAGTCCAACCATTGCCCCTCTGGTCCAACCATTGCCCCTCTGGTCCAACCATTGCCTCTGGTCCTTCATAGTCTCGCCTCTGGTCCAACCATTGCCCCTGTGGTCCAACCATTGCCTCTGTGTGACAATTCTGCATTTTGGAATTTCAGGTTAGTAACTCATTTTAGGACCTTTATTGAAAACTAAGTCTTTCTAGGATTTAGCTTCGATGATTTGTGATCATCTTGATCATCTCCCAAGATTAGTCTGTTAGGTCACGTTTCGGCGGGTAGCTAACCAAGTTAGTCCGTGCAATGCCAAATAGTCTTGAAATATTTCACATAAAAATAAAGCTGATATTTTCGTTTCGTTCTTCTTAAAATTCAAATTTCCAAAGTTCCAATCTTTTATATTTGGTTGCCAATTATTTTTTTTGAAAGAGTGGAGTTTTAAAAATCTTTTGTCAAAATTGTTTTGTTTGTTGTATTTATTGGGGCCTTGTAATTAGTTAATAAAAGCCTTCTTGGGCCTGGACCTTTAGAGTCAGCCCATTCCTTCTCTTGAAGCCCCATATAAATACTCCCTTCTCTTTTGAAAATTCTTCATCCTTCAAAATTTCCAGCCATTTCATTTCTCTCTCTCTAACATTCATCACCTTCCAACCGATTCCATCTCCTTGCAAAGCTCAAAGATTTCTGCTGTTCTTGAGATTTGTTCGTATCATTTCGACCAATAAAAGGTATGTTTTAAAAGCTGTTTAATCTCTTTAGTTGTTCGAAACTCGTTATCCTTCTCCCTACTCGATTCTTTGAGTAAGATTTATGGGATTTAAAAAGGAGTGATTATTCATCAAAGACCTGCATCTGTCTTTATTGGGATGATAATCTGTGACCCAAGATTCTTTAGTCCCTAAGAAAGAAGAAGAGAGTTCTTGCATGTGAGGTCCGATCATATTCTTGGATGATTGAATCTTGCATGCATCTTTAAATAGGATTTCCCATCCTGTTAGC
>NC_037529.1:69918406-69918594 GCF_001531365.2 Cynara cardunculus var. scolymus
CGCTTGCCTGTTACATCTCGTGTTTCCGCTTTAGCGGGGTGCGACACTCTGGTCCTTCATAGTCTCGCCTCTTGTCCAACCATTGCCCCTCTTGTCCAACCATTGCCCTTCTGGTCCTTCATGCCTCTGGTCCTACATGCCTATAGTCCTTCATGGCCTCTGGTCCTTCATGCCTCTGGTCCTTCATG
>NC_037529.1:69918725-69920011 GCF_001531365.2 Cynara cardunculus var. scolymus
CCTCTGGTCCTTCATGCCTCTGGTCCTTCATGGCCTCTGGTCCTTCATGTCTCTGGTCCTTCATGCCTCTGGTCCTTCATGCCTCTGGACCGATGCATCGCCTCTGGACCGATGCATCGCCTCTAGACCGATGCATCGCCTCTGAACCAATGCTTCGCCTCTGGTCTTTTTCCAAACTTAGTTGTTTCAGCAACATTTTCAGATTTTCCATCCTTGGCCCTGATGGTTTTGGCAAAACTTTTAGAATAATTAGGATAATTTTTTGGTCCTAATAATCAGTAAATTATATTGTATTGGAGATTTTATAAGATTCGTAAATTGGGGTTTGCTCAAGCTTGATGTTACACTTTTACACAATATTAAACTTTCAAGACGAATACAATTTAATACTGATTTTCAGTCTTAACATAAGCATTGTCAACCTCTTGGATATTCAAAACAACAAACAAGTGAGTATTCACGGCCCCACTTTTAGTGCTTTTTGTTTATTTAAATTGGGGGAAAAGCATGAAGTTATGCAAACTATACTGTTTATTTATGAAATTGTTGGACTAAAGAACTGTTTAGTCAAGATTTGTTTATGTCATGAAATATTGACTGTTTTGCACTATGATTTAAATGATAAATTGATGTACTTGAGTGTATATTTCCAAATAAAGTCTCCATCCGTAAACGCTACTTGTTAACTCGGGCATGTCCCTGAGCCGTGGTATTTGTAGATAGCCGCTATTGTGTTGACAGTCYCACCCAGAAAGGGGTTCACATTACCTACGTTTTATTAGTCTAATCATGTGGAATTTGGACCACCACTTAATTAGTACTGCTATTCCCATCGTTATAGATTTATATTTATCGTATGCAAGTTTATATATTAGTTTGCAAGAATTGATTTATGCATTGTAAATATTTTTTTTTGCATATGAAAACCCGTGAACTCACCAACTCTTTGTAGTTGACGATGTTTTATGTTTCATGCTTTTCAAGAAATAAGTAAAGAAGTGAAGTTTTTGGAGCATATTTGTAACAACAATGATTTTGTGTATTTTGTAAACTTTGTTTTGAAGTATTCAAACACCAACTTGGTTATAGATGTAATCTTGTATTATGTTGCTGTGATACGCTTACCTGCTACATCTCGTGTTTCCGCTTTAACGGGGTGTGACAGATTTGGTATCAGGGTCTCAGTTATAGAGAACACCGGTTTTTTTCCTTAAAACCCACAAACTATAACCAAATATTTTCAAAACAGTTTTCAAGTGATTTAAATATATATATATATATATATA
>NC_037529.1:69920941-69928065 GCF_001531365.2 Cynara cardunculus var. scolymus
ACACTTGCACATGGTTAAATGAAAATTTTAATATGATGTTTAAACTCGAGCCGCAACAGATCCTTTTCCGACAACAATTAGTCCTAAAAACATTTTTACGAACTACCATAAAGTGGCCCGCGCACCAACTTAGGTACCACGGTCCGTCTACAGAATTACCTCAGCTTTGGTGTTTAACCCACATGTGTAGAACTAAATGGGTTGGACTACCTCAGCGGTGCCGCATTCACACATGTGTAGCCTACAATAATAATAAATAATAGAGTGCACCCGTTTTTGGGTGGGAATGTCAACCAAATAGCGCTATCCACAATACTATCGGCCCAACACAATTCCGAGTTAACTAGTACCATACGCGGTTGAGGACGATAAATAACATCACTCAAGTACATCAATTTAGCATTTAGACCATTGTGCATTTATAATCAGATATCATGATTATAACAATTTACATTTAAACAATTAAATTTGCAATTTATTCATGCTTTTCCCCCATATATTCAATAAATAATAACGCGATAAAAAACGGGGCCGTGATTACTCACCGACTTACTTAGCGTGAAACTTGATGACTTTGGCGGTGAGAAGCTCTAATATCCCGGTCTCTCCTCTCTTACGATATCCAAAGTCTAAAATTAGTCCACCTATCTGATTTCGATATAAATAAAGTATTTATTGTTATGTAATGCTGATAAGTTCTCATTATTTAAAGTTGATATTATAATATAATGTCTTTTAATTTGTCCATTTTAATGTAAATTAAACTTGAAATTCTTTTCAGATAAAATCATAATTTGGACAGAAGGTAAATTTTATTTCTGGAATTTTTGGTCTTAAAAAACGTCATCAAAAGGTACCCCTTCCACAACTCTTTTTGAGTCTAAATTTTTATATCATCAATAATAATGAGTTAAACAGATTTTGCCCAAATATCAAGAATTTTGGATGGGTTTAAGGCCCTCATCATTACCCTACAACTTTGAGTGTCACAGTCCCCAAGACAGATTGCACACTCTTCAAGTGACGGACATTTGGGAGATCTAAACTCATCATTTAAAGCTAACACACAAGGCTAACTTTCAGAAAAAGAATCACCCATTTTCATTGAGTTTTGAAGGAGATATGACCGTTTAAAATGCATGCAAGATTCTGTCAGCATTGCTCTTTTTGCACCATAATCTTGTATCAAGAACTTGAAGGCTCAAAACTAAATATTTTTTATTGAGACCAGATTCATTAGAAAGATAACTCATTAAAATAAGTTCTAGAAAAAAATAAACCATTTTGGAGGAATAACTAGAAAGATATGGTCGTCCACAGTAGGTTTGACCTACTGTCAAGTGTGCTGTTGCACACTTATTTTGTTCTAAACATTTGAAGGTTCAAAACTTACTATTTTTATGTGATTCTCATGGGGATAGAACCCTAACTCACTGAACTTCATTTTAAAAAACAGAAACATAGCATTTGGACTATTATCTTAGGAGAAATGGGCGATATAACTACTAGGTAGTAATCTGTCAACTCCAAACAGCCCCTTTTATGGTAAAAAACCCACATCCAAATACTTTTACCAACTTTTCTTGAGTTCTAATGTTTGGGATCATGGATTACCACCATTTCAATAATGTATGTCTTATTTTTTTGTATGTAATCTACCCTTAGAACTCAGAGAAGTCGTGGGTTTAGGGGAACTGTAAGATAAAGTAGAAGAAAAACGGATTTTTACAACAAAAATGAAAGAAAAAAATGCATAGACAATGTTCTTACCACCCGCGAGCAGATAAGATGTATAAGGATCTTAGGGATCACTATTGGTAGCCTAGCATGAAGAGAGACATTGCTTTATATGTGAGTAAGTGCTTAACCTGTGCAATGGTCAAGGCAGAACACCAAAAATTGTCTAGTCTACTCCAGCAACCAAAGATTCCCCAATGGAAGTGGAACAAGTATCAATGGATTTCATAACAAAGTTGCCCAGGACAAGGAAAGGGTAGGATACAATTTGGGTGATAGTAGATCGACTTACGTAATCTGCTCATTTTCTACCAATCCGAGAAGATTACAAGATGGAGAAGTTTGCACAAATCTATGTAAATGAGATCGCCACTCGGCATGGAGTACCTATCTCCATTATCTCGGATAGGGATAGCCGATTTACATCTCGGTTTTGGCAATCACTCCAAGGAGGGTTGGGAATACGCTTGGACTTAAGCACTTCATACCACCCCCAAACAGATGGAAAAACGGACAGAACAATTCAGACTTTAGAAGATATGCTACGTGCTTGCGCCATAGATTTTGGTGGAAGTTGGGATACGCATCTTCCGTTAGTCGAATTTGCGTACAATAACAGCTATCACACTAGTATACAATGTGCGCCTTACGAAGCCTTATATGGACGAAAGTGTAGATCTCCGCTCAGTTGGCTAGAAATCAACGATCGGCAATTAACCAAACCTGATGTTATCCAGGAGACTACGGACGAAATTATAACTATTAAGGATAGACTTAAGGTCGCAAGAGATCGTCAGAAAAGTTATGCGAACAATCGGAAGAAACCATTAGAATTTCAGAAAGGTGACAAGGTACTATTAAAGATCTCACCTTGAAAAGGACTGATGCGTTTCGGAAAAAGAGGAAAATTGGGCCCCCGATATATTGGCCCATTTGAGATAGCTGAGAGGATAGGACCAGCGGCATACAAGTTGAATTTGCCACAAGAGCTAAGTGCCATACATGATATGCTTCATGTATCAAACCTTAAGAAGTGCTTAACTAATGAAACTCTGGTCATACCGTTAAAAGACATACAAGTTAACAGTCACCTATACTTCATAGAAGAACCAGTATAAATCATGGATAGAGAAGTCAAGCGGTTAAGGCGTAGCAAAATCCCGATTGTAAAAGTTCATTGGACTTCAAGGCACGAACCAGAGTATACATGGGAAAGGGAAGACTATATGAAAAATAAGTACCCTCATTTGTTCATAAAGGAGTCCAAGGCTAGCTGCTGACCAGAAAATTCCGGGACGAAATTTTTCTAACATGGGGAGACTGTGACATCCGTTAGTTCTAAAATCCAGGTTAGTATCTGCATAGGGTTTCCAAAATTAGAAATATAACTTATTAGAGCTTAGTTAAGTTGATTAGAACTCAACTGGTTTAGATTGCCGTTGTTTAGGTCAAAATGTCCTGTTTCGGCAAGTAACTGATAAAGTTAATTTATGTAATGTCGAAAACTCTAAAAATTCTCCAAAATATGATTAAAGTTAATAATATAAAGTCCAAATTTAAAATATAAAAAGTTTAATTTTAAAAGTCAAATTTAAAATATAAAAAGTTTAATTTTAAAAGTCCAGACAATTTCACAAAAATATGAAATTTTGACCAAATACTGATTTTTATCACCGGTAGCCATTTTAATTTGGTAAAATAAAAGACAATTAGGTTTTTTTTTAAATGAAAACTTTTTGGGCTTGGGTTAGGCCCATGGCCATCCCCCTTCTTCTCCCCCACCATTCCCTCTAAATTTAAATGAAGGTGAGTCTACCTTCATTTCTCTCTCACTTCTCCATTTCTCTCTTCACAAAATTCTCCTCCTTCTCTCTAACCCAACCGATTTTCTCCCTAAACCCTCATCATTTTACATAAAGTAGAAGAAAAACGAATTTTTACAACAAAAATGAAAGAAAAAAATGCATAGACAATGTTCTTACCTTCTTGTATGAAGATTGTTCTTGCATAGACAAATTGTATCCTACCCTTTCCTTGTCCTGGGCAACTTTGTTATGAAATCCATTGATACTTGTTCCCACTTCCATTGGGGAATCTTTGGTTGCTGGAGTAGACTAGACAGTTTTTGGTGTTCTGCCTTAACCATTGCACAGGTTAAGCACTTACTCACATATAAAGCAATGTCTCTCTTCATGCTAGGCTACCAATAGTGATCCCTAAGATCCTTATACATCTTATCTGCTCGCGGGTGGATTGAGTATCTTGATCTGTGGGTTTCATCCAAAATTACTGATCTAAGATTACCAACCTTAGGTATCCAAACCTTATGTCCCAAATAATGCACTCCATCTTGTGGGATTCGGATAATCTTTTCTGAACAACCTATCTCAACTCGATATTTGGATAGCCAATCCATACCTACAACTATGTCAAAGCTTCCTAATTTGATTGGGATGAGGTTTATACTAAAATCCTTTTTGGCAAGCTTAAAGTGCAGTCCTTAATTACGTCCCTAGCCCTAACTTCCTGATCATTGGCATACTCAATTGCTTAAACTTCCTTCAACTTTTCTGACGTTAAATTAATTTTTGGCTTAAAATGATACAAAACTTTTATCTACTCCCGAATCAAATAATACTGATACAAAATGATTATTCAAAAGAAACATACTTGTGACCACGTTGGGATCATGCCTAGCATCTTTCGCTCCAATTTCGAATGTTCGACCACGCGCTTGACCTCCCGGGTTCCCTGGATTAGCGGGTCTTGCTTGGTCAAAATTCGGTCTTTGCTTCCTTCTTGAGCATTCATTTCGCATATGATCCACACTTCCACACTCAAGACACGATCTCCTTCGACAATCTTTTATAAGATGGCCTGTCCTTCCACACTTTTGACAGGCAATGCATTTTCCCATGTGTGGATATCTACATTTATCACACTTCAGATTATTTTCTTGACCGATCACTTGAGTCTGAACTCTGAAGTTTCCCTTTACTCTTCGATTCCTTTCAAATCTTCCTCCAGATTGTTGGTTACTACTATCCTCTATCTTCCTCTTACCTTTGGTTTTGTCGTTTGCGAACTCTCCAGATCAAACAACATTATTGGTCAGCTTGGTTGCTATGCTTATTGCTTCTTGGAGAGTCTTTGGGTTTGCCGATCTGATGTCTCCACGAATCTCTTGAGATAAACCCCAAATGTATCTAGCGACTCGATTTTTTTCGAGTGTCACTAGATGTGGTACTAGTTTTGCTAATTCGTGGAATCGAGAAGTATAACCATCTATATCTGCTCCCTTCATTTCGTGATTCCACAGCTCAAATTTCAGCTTCTGGAGTTCACTCCTTGGGAAATACTCATCCTTGAGTAGCTTCTTGAATTCTTCCCATGTAAGCTAATTAGCTGCCTCTCGTCCTCTAGTTTGTACTAATGTATTCCACCAGGTATGTGCCCTTCCTTGTAACAAACATGCAACATATTCTACTTTGTTTCCTTCAGTACATTTACTGATGTGAAGAACAGATTCCATGCTCTCGAGCCATGATAATAATCCTATTGCTTCTTCGGTTTAATAGAATTCTTTCGGGTTGCAAGATCTAAAATATTTATAAGTGCATTCCCTAGACGCCCTCGGCTCTGGATTGTTTGGTTGGTTAGCTTTCAGACCAGCAGCCACTTGACTGACTATGTTAGGGAGTGTCGCTAAGAGTTTCTCAGACATGAGTTGTGCGACTTCCGGGTTCTCTCTTCTTGGGGGCATTTTCTAGAGCCTAATTCGAATGGGAATTTGGCCATGYTAGTGTTATTATTATACAAGCTCTATTCTACTAGGTTATAAGTGACATACGACATATAAATCTACCACAATCATTTAAACACATAAATATGGTAATGTACGACAATTCCATAAACATGCCTAAGAAAACATCTAATTCATAACATCACAAATTAAAGTATCATAAACGCATCATCCAACAAAATAATTTCTCCAAAAATACATCAAGTTGCTTAGAGTTTCAAACTACGGGCTACATGCCACTAAAATAGATCTCTAACTTCAATCATCGAAACCAACAAAAGTGCTCTTATCGCTACCACCTCCTCGGCTTCATATCTTCACTACTTTCTCTACCACATAAACATCTAGAACAACATTCCAACTAATACCATCACAATCGCTCCCAACATCAAACCTATGCACAACCTTCAAATTATCCTCCTTGTACCAATGGTGGCTTGCGAAACTCTCCTCATGTGACGGTTGTGTCCATCCAGAATCTCCGTCAAACTACCTACAACATAGTGAAGATGATCCATCCTAGAACGGATGGTGTGTAACTCATGCTCCAGGCCTTGGACCCATTGGATCTCGGCCGGAGACATACCCTGAGCATGTTTGGACGGAATCCCCATGACTACGGAGGGTGTCCTGCTCGGTGCTGGCTGTCTGGAAGACTCACCCTCAGCTCTCGTAGATCCTGCAAATGTCACTCTGATAGGTGGGGGAACGATCTTCCTAGCGGTGGCTCTGATCCTCAACTCTGGTTGGGTAGGTGGAGGAATAATAGCAGGTGGTGAAGCAGATGCAGGAAGTCGGGTGGGATTCCCGCTATCTGCTTCATCCCTAGCCTCATAAAGGTCTACCTCCTCTACAATGGGTGGGTCTCTTCTCGGCCTACAAGTGACATAGCCGGACTCATCCGTTGAATATTCAGTGGGGGTCGAGCAAGACGACATAGCGAATTGTGATAGTAACTAGTTTGATTACTAAACGTGCAAAAAAAATGATGTGAATGTTTAATGCAACGCATGCAAAAAATTATGCAGAAAATTTCTTAGCTCAAGCATGTTTTCAATCTAACTGATTCAAGTCTCCCATTATACATACTTGAATTAAACATAGGTAATCAGGCTTTGTTTAATTGAAGTATAATAACGCGACACTTATCTTTCAGTTACACTAGTGACATGCTTTGTATTTTAAAAAAAAATTATTTTAAAAAAATCATTTTGAAAGTATTTGGTTATAGTTTGATGTTTGGAAAACTGGTATTCTCTATAACCTTTGGCTCTGATACCAAATCTGTCACACCTTGCTAAAGCAGAAACACGAGATATGACAGCTCACGGTTTCATTGCACAAGTAATAGATAACACCATAATTGAAATATATAAATTACAAGTTCAAGATATACAGAAACATAATAAACTGCTCTCATAAAGAGTCAGTGAGGTACAAAATGCAAACACAATCTAGTTCGAAAGGTTGAAATGTTGATGTCGTTGCACACAGATGCTCAAAACGTCACTTACTATTTCCTGAAAAGCATGAAAGAAAAAGTCAACTACAAAGAGTTGGTGAGTTCACAGGTTTTATATGCACA
>NC_037529.1:69932980-69980353 GCF_001531365.2 Cynara cardunculus var. scolymus
GAAGAAAGGAATTTTCGGAAGAGTTGTTGGAAGATTTGGGATGGTAGGCATAGAGGGCAATGGAGGCAAGGAAACTTTGGGCATATTAGGGAGTGCGGGCATGGTGGGCATCTGTGGTTGTGGGATTGTGGGGATGGTGGGCACTTGTGGTTGTGGGAGTGTGGGGATGGTGGGCATTTGTGGTTGTGGCAGTGTCGGCATGGTGGGTATTTGTGGTTGTGGAAGTGTTGGCATGGTGGGTATTTGGGGTTGTGGAAGTGTTGGAGCTACTTGCAACAAATTGCGCGAAGCATAACACATCTCGTTGCTTGTCAAGGACAACAGTGCAAGTGCGAAAATGTAAATATAGCCGATGGAAGCCATGATAGGATTAGTGCAACTTGCTAAAGAATGCTCAAGAGCTTTTGGGAGACAGAGCCTAATGAATCTGATCAATTGTGAAGGAGAATGCAGAAAGCACAGAAGTATATATGGAGAATAAGCACTGATTTAATATATAAATAAATAAAGGGTCATGAGTTTTGTTGACTTTAATGTGGTTGGCTGGAAACTCCAGAGGTGGCTGGGGGTTGTACTTAGTCTTGGAAAGTATAAGAATTAGGCAAACTAGCATATCAGCATCTGCAACACCAATATATATATATATAGGGTCAGGTTCAGGGGAAAACCGCAAAAAAAATTGAAAAACTGAGGAACACCCTGTTAATGACGGTATGCACATGTGCATACAAGTAACTTATAAGCAATTTATGCGGTACGCACACGTGCATAAAAACCAAGAAACAACTTCAATTATTTGTATGCACATATGCATATCGTCCAGATGGATGTTTACGAAGGTGTTCCTCAGTTATTCATTTTTTGAGGGTTTTCCCCTAAGGGTCCCTCTCTCTCTATATATATATATGTGTGTGTGTAGCATTGAATAATGACTGGGTTTTAGGTTGTGAGCGGTTAAAAGCCTCCAAACTCGAGGACTTTGTTCATTGATCAAATTATTTTAGTAAAAGTTTTTTTTAATAGGATCTGGTAAGGTATGACTCACACTGCCACAGTAATTTAAAAATAATCACTCAACTTTACACAACAAATGTAAGAGATCTAACACCTATGTTGCAAGGATACGAGTGTGTGATACATGTGTTTGTGTGTGCATACACATAAAAAATAATAAAAGAAAAAGAACAATTTCACGATTCTTGTATTAAATGTGAAAGGATATATAGACACTAAAACCTAAGTTCATTTTGTTACTTTTTACTTGGTGTATATTTACTAGGCCAAACGGACATCAATGTAACTTATTGTGTCATCCTGTTTTCTTCTTTTCGTTGTTTTCACCTTTTTATGTTTCCCTTCTCCTTCATATAAATTGTAGCACCCGCAATTTTGGAAGTCTCGCTAATAATGTTATGAAGCCGTTTGACCGTATTGATGAGAAATTTAATAAGGTTTTACATAGGTATTGTAATGGAACCTTCGAAGTTCGAATGGAACACGAAAACAACCAACGCACGAAAGGGCAAAGAGTTGCGCGACCTGGCGCGTGACCCAGAGCCATGGCACAGGTCGCATATGTCTTTGGATAGTGAACAACTTCATACACGTGGCTTGCCACGCAACTTGAAGCCGAGGGCAAGGTCGTGGGATGTGGTCTGAGGATTTTTAAGCTATGATTTTTGGGGTTATTCTCACTCTTCTTCTCCAACTCTCCCTTCTCCTTTTCCCTCTCTAGATCTGAGATTTTTGGGAGCTTTAGGTCCGATTTTGAATACCTACTAGTTGTGGGACTACCATTAACACTAAATCCCCGCTTTAAAACCATATGTAATCTAGAAAGATCAACATTTTGGTACATGTTCTATTTTGAATATGATTTATTTATATATCTCTGTAATTCTTCTTCTCCCACGTTTGGAACAGGAGCTAGTATGGTTGCAGTACTCTTCTTGTTACAAAATCAGATAGAAAAATTCATATTTTGCGGGAATTTGTCTGGAAAACTCATGAAACCTTTGCGTAGATGATCACGGTACGCTTCCACGATTTTTCTCTAACTTCTTGAATGAGCTGCGCTTTTAGTGCTAAATGGGTCCTCATTCATGGAGAATGAACTTTTTGCCTCTAATTATAAGTCTTGGACACTCACGGATCTATTCTAGCACTTTATGCATCAACTCCATAGTATGAAAGACTGAAAGAGGATGTGGTTCAACATTGCCTATAGTACAGAATTAAAATAATTGAATCTTTCACATTCACGGTTCACCTTACATTAACAATATCTTACAACAAAGTATATTGAACCACACAGAGAGTACATAGATTAAAAATAATCGTAATAGAACACTTATCAATCAAGCAATCTAGCCATCAATCCCCTATGAAGTGACCCACTTACAAAGAAAACATAAATGTAAAAACAATAGGATAAAAGACCCTTCTAATCGGCTAGATCAACCAGAGCTCTTGAACTCTAGAGAATGAGATTTGGTATCATGATTTTTCCTCTCATCTTGCAACAATGGTTTGTACATGATCTACTTCTTGGAAGGTGGTGGAGCGAAAAAAGGAATTTTGGGAAGAGTTGTTGGGAAGTTTGGAATGGTAGGCATAGAAGGCAATGGAGGCAAGGTAACTTTGGGCATATTAGGGAATGAGGGGATGATGGGTATTTGTGGCTGTGGGAGTGTCGGGATGGTGGGTATTTGTGGCTGTGGGAGTGTCGGGATGGTGGGTATTTGTGGTTGTGGGAGTGTTGGGATGGTGGGTACTTGTGGTTGTGGTACGGTTGGAGTTGCTTGCAACAAATTGCGTGAAGCATAACACATCTCATTGCTCGTAAGAGAGAATACTGCAAGGATGAAGATGTAAAGACAGCCAGTGGAAGCCATGATACAATTACCGTGATTTGATAAAGTGGGCTTAAGAGTTCCTGAGATGCAGCTAGAGTCAAATGAACTTGATAAATCGTGAAGGGTAATGTAGAAAAGACATGAGTATATATAGAGAACTTGCAAGAGGGTTATGATTTAACATTAAAAAAGGCCTCAAGTTATGTGATGACTTTTACTTGGGTTGGTTGGAAACTCTAAAGGTAGCTAAGGTTGACGGTTGTGATTAGTCTTGACATAAGTACAACAAAAAGACAGTTCACCAAAAGATCAGCACTTAATATACAAAATACCAAAAAATAATTGGGATTCTAGGTTTGGAGTTGTTAAACAACCGCCAAATTTGTATGACAGATTTTGTTTATGAATCCTATATTCCTATTTTAGGTAACCTAATTTCAGAAACAATGATTCTATCTTGCCATGTAATTCAAAATCAAAACCTTCATAACAAGTTAAATGTGTGTTGAACTTAAAAGTAGCGAGTGTTATGTTAGCATATACATGAGCTTTGAAATTGAACAAAAAACCAACTTAAAACTACAAATGTACAAGACAAGAGACAAAGCGATTATGCTCATATATAGGACAATCAAAATTACAATAATATATATCACTAGACATTTGCACAACATATTGTCAAACAGTTAATTCAATGTCAAGGGTGATTGTGGTAAACCGACACACCTGTCTGACAACAACGTGGAACATGGGGCACAGTTCGTGCAGCAGCAAAACTGAAATTCAAGTAATAGCAGCACACTTCTTGCAGTTGCTCGCGATGAGGATGATCATATAATATAACATATGGAATCGACTTCTTTACTCCAGGTCCATCTGTAAGAAATTGATTTCATCAGACTTGGTTATCAGACAATCTATCTAGATTTTAAGTACAGAGAATGTTTCCAAATAACTTGTGCAATTTTAAAATCTATCTAGACTTGGAGATGACACTGCGATGAACCATTTCTCACATGCATCTGCATGCACTGTAGATTTGATCAGGCAAATGGAGATGACAATATGATACAGCATATCTAAAATAAATTGTCCCCCAATTAAATTTTTGCATCTTTGTTTTGACCTTTTTACGGGATTTTTTTTCCCTTCATTTTTTTCATGTACCAGGAAAGGTGTGGAGTAGAAAACAGAGTTTGCATGGGCCTTGGTTGATCTATCCTGTAATTAAAGAACTCAGCTCATGGCTTGTGTTCTCCCTTCAATTGGTTTACATATAACTCGCTTCATCACTTTAAAGATAAATTAGGAACCCCACGTCTTGTTATCATCAACGACACAGAACTCCATGGCATTCACCTTGACCTACCAGTGTTTTGGGATCAACGGGGATAAATGCCCCTTTCAAATCCTCTTGAAATCCAGAGAGACTAACATTTCCATTAATCTTCTATTTCTATAGATTATATAATTATGTAATTATTCTTCTTCCCCGGATCAGAAGCTTGACAAAGTTCTTGCAAACTGAGAAATGTTTGTGCAATGATCATGATATGGATTTCCTTCAATCTCAGTTATGTTTTAAGTCTTTATCGAATTTGTCTTGTAAGTGCCAAATGTGTCCCGTTATTTGGAAAAGTTATGAGGATCAAATACCACTTTTCACAGCTAATTATGAAGCTTCAACACTCGAGATCCCATTCAAATAGAGGATGTAGAGATCAGGCAATGCTTGAAGTTATGATTTATAATAATTAAATATTCAACTTAAAAGTAAGGACATATTACAGCAAATCGTATCAAACCACTCAGAGTACATAAATAAAAAAGCAACACACAATAAAGCACTGGTCTGACCATGAAACCTAACTACCAATCCCATATGTTGAAAGCCCATGTACTAAGAAACATAAATGAAAAATAAATGGATCAAAGACACTCCGCAAGCAATATCAATCAAATCTCCTGATCCCCACACAATGAACATCTATGTATCATTGTTTTTCTTCCTATCTAGCAGCACCGCCCTTGTTTTATAGTCTACTTTTTGGAAGGTGGTGGAGCGAAGAAAGGAATATTAGGAAAAGTTGTTGGAAGGTTTGGGATTGTGGGCATTGTAGGCATAGAAGGCAATGGAGGCAAGGAAACTTTGGGCATGTTAGGGAGGGTGGGTATTTGTGGCTGTGGCAGTGATGGGAAGGTGGGCATCTGTGGCTGTGGCAGTGATGGGATGGTGGGCATCTGTGGCTGCGGGAGTGTCGGGATAGCGGGTATCTGGGGTTGTGGCAGTGTTGGTATTGTAGGTATTTGTGGTTGTGGCACTGCTGGAGTTGCCTGCAACAAATTACGCGAAGCATAACACATCTCGTTGTCCATAAGGGAGAATACTCCAAGGATAAGGAGGTAAATATAGCTGGTGGAAGCCATGGTAAAATTTGCTGTGATTAGCTAGAGAAGGCTCGAGATATTTTGAAATTAGAGACAAATGAACTTGATTACTGTGAATGAGAATGCACAGAGGATTAGAAATATATAGAGAGAATAAATTTGAGAAGACTAAGATTAGAATATTTGTAAATATATAAATCCCTAGGATGTGTTATGACTTTAATTTGGTTGGTTGGAATCTCAAAGCCAACAACTACTGATGGTTGTAAGCAGCTTATCTACCCAAGTCTTGGCAAGTACAAGAGGAAGACACTCTAGTAGATAAGCAAATGCCGAACAAAAGTGACACCTGGCATGAACATACCAAAGGTTTTCTAGGTTTGGAGTAGTTGAACAACCTCTGGACTTCACTTTTTCTGTTTGTTGATTTTCTTGCCATCTCATGTAATGTGGATTGTGGCGGCGGACAGTAGACATGAGAGGCATATAGTTAGCATAATTCTTGGCGAAAGACAAAACGACTCTCCTCAACCTTGTACAACCAGTCAACTACACTTACAAGTTACAACATCTTATCTTCCGAAAGTAGGATACTCAATCACGATTACCATTGCTAAATCATCAAATTAAGGTCTACTGCTTATTTTTTTACTTCATTTAGTTTCTTGTTCTGTCTATCCTAAGATCAAATATAACCATAATCATTTAGTTTTTTTACTTCTTTTATGAAGTTGGATTAACATTACATTTCTTCATCAGGTTACATCGTTAAGGACCCCATGCTTTAATACAATTTTTCAAAACAAAATTTCCATGACAATCACCTCACGATGCTATTTCCCCCATTTAAGCCCTCTCATAATCCAGAAAGGTTAACCTGTGCTTTAGCCTTTTATTTTACCATTATTTCTTTATACTTTCTGTAAATTAACTTCTATCCTGGCAATATGATGGTAAGTGGACCAAGTCCCCCCCACGTCATCATGGTATGGTTCCACTTCCTTTTCCCCAACTCGGGAAAGAATAATATGGCGCGTATATTCTTCCTGCAAACTTGATATTGTTTTACAAATTGGAAATCGATGGTGAAACGAAAGTATAATTACTACTTGCTTTGATCAATAACTAACTCCATCGAGTGCGTTGGCTCTGAGTTGCTTCATCAAACACATTGATTATCTCGCACTTCATTCCAATTGAAGTTGAATTTTAGTGTGTAAACGTTAACTACAAACTTAACAACGAAACTGATAAATCATAGCATAAAAGAAAACGGAAATTCCATGCCACGTAACGAGGATGCATGTAATGAATTACCGCGGTGAGAGTCGATCGCCAACGAGAGTTGATTTGATTTGAAGCAGTCGGTTAGGGTTCGTAGGAGACAAAGTTATCCTTGTTCGTTCTGCCATCACCGTCGCCGGCGGTGTTGATAATCTCCTCCGTGATCCCAACTTCAGTAGCAAAAACGTTTCCGGTTTCACCCGAAATATACCGCGTGGTTTTTGGGTGATAAAAACATAAAACAGCAATACAACAGTGTTTTATTTTACCTTTTTTTATATATATTTCAGGAATTGCTTGACTCTTATAATGGAATCGTTAAAAAATTTGAATTTAAATAAATTATAATAAAATTTAATCATGTTTGATTTAAGGGTGTGGGTCGGATGGGTTCGGGTGAGAAAATCAAAACCCCGGTCGGATTTTGGATATGGAAATCAATCCTCAATTTTTGGATTTCGGATTGCTTCAGGTTCAGGTTGATCAGGTTTCAAGTTGAGGTTGGTCGGGTTCGGGTTTAGTTGTAATGAAATATATATATATATATCCAATTGATTTTGACAATTTATTCAATCGATTTATAAGATTGATAAATCGATAGTGTGCTTGTAAATTAGAAAGAAAAAAACACGATCCACTAAGATTTTTAGAGTTTTCAAAAGATAATTAGATAACTAAGTGTGTGTGTATATAGTATTTGAAATATAGATTTGGGATCATGTGGGACCAATCTGTTTTCGTGATATCACTTTTTTACACTAAAAAATTCACAGCAGAAAGCTGTGAAGGTAAAAAAAGTTGAACCTTCACAACAAAAACATTGTGAAGGTTTTACATTCACAATATTTTACTGTAAAGTTTCAAGTGTAAAAAATGGTCTTACGAAAACAAACGGACCTCGTGTGAAATCAACCCTTAATATATATATATATATATATATATATATATATACATATACATATACATATTCTCAGGTTTTCGGACGGATCAGGTGGTCAAAAATAAACCTAATCTGAGCTCAAATTTTCCCCAAAAAATTGGTTTTCGGATTCTCAGTTTTCAGGGTTTTATATAATACTATAAGAGTACTCGCACAATGTAGCGAGACACATCTAGATTTTAATGTTCTATTTCATTATTTGTCTCTGTCGATGTTATAATACGATTTTATGTTTTTTTTAAAAACAATAATGATTTTATTTTTGAATAAAATATAAATTGGAAAATATCATAAAATTTTGAGAAAATAATATATTAATGTTAATATCAAATCAATTATTTAAAAGTTCTTATTTTTTATTATGATTTAATTTAAGTTTAATAATGAAATAATTTATTTTTAGTTTAATAATATAACATTTTATAAAAATAATAATTAAGTATCATGTTAAAACGCAATGATGATCCTGATTATATCTTAGATTTTTTATATTTAAAATGAGATGTTTATCTTGTATTTGATTATGTTTATCTGCAGTTAGTTACACGAATTCAGATATGGAGCTTTAATAAGTTGTACTTATGCACAATCTACTTGCAATCTTGAGTTTTGAGTAATATGCATTAATAAACAGTACTTTACGCATAAAAAATGGTTTTTAAGAGTGTTTGTCAAATGATTTATAATATAGTATAGATAATTTTTTAATTTATTTTTTTATTATGATTTAATTTAAGTTTAATAATGATATAATTTATTTTTGGTTTAATATTATAAATTTTATAAAGATAATAATTAAATATTTTGTTAGAATTCAATAATTATTCTAATTATATTTTAGATTTTTTATATTTAAAATAAGATGTTTATCTTATATTTGATTATGTTTATCTGCAGTTAGTTACACGAATTCAGATATGGGGCTTTAATAAGTTGTTCTTACGCACAATCTACTTGCAATCTTGAGTTTTAAATAATATGTATTAATAAACAGTACTTTGCGCATAAAAAGTGGTTTTTAAGAGTTTTTGTCAAATGTTTTATAATATAGTATAGATACCGCCAGACCCTAAACTTCCATATATAACAACGAAAACGACGATAACAATCCAAGATACATCCAAATGCAATCTTTTCCAGTCGTTGCGATTACGAACGAATACCTCAATTGTGCCCGCACGAGATCTCTCTGCAATGGTGCGAATTAAGGTTTCCTGAATCTGTTCTTGAACAAAGAAGTTGGCTAAAGAAAAAAAGAAATAGATTACCTCCTCTAATTCTGAATTGACACTAATGGATTGAAAATATGTCAATTATATACGCATCTCTAAATTCTGTTGGAGTCGAATATCTCAACCGTAATCTGAAACCGATGAAATCGGATATGGATGAAATCGTTTAGGGAGGGAATTGGGTTTCTGTTGGCGAAGAAATAGGATAGGGATGAACGGGTTTAGGGATGGCTTTGATAGGTTGTACCATTGGCAATAGAGGTTGTCTTTAAGAGTTTTTAATAGTTTTAAGAGTTTTTAATAGTTTTAAAAGTTTTTAAGAGTTTTAAAAGTTTTTAAGAGTTTTAGCCAAATGCTTTATAATATAGTATATATACTTTATTTTCAGTTTCGGGCTTGGGTTCGGATTTCGGGTAATTCGGGTTTTGCACATCCCTAATTTGACCATGTGTTTAGTTGGTAGAAATTAAATGAAATCCAAATGTTTATAAATATAATAGTGGTCTTAGACTGGAAGCAAGAGTAGTCGCTGTCGTGGCAGTGGTGATGATTGTGGTGGAGGTGGTGATAACCATGGATGAGGTGGTGCTAATAAGTTAGTGGTGGTAATGATGGGGATAAGGCGACAATAATAACGACGATGATGGTAGCGACATGAATGAATTTTGGTCAATTTCTAATTCCGTGAATTCCAACAAACCAAACATCTGTTGAAATAATTGGAATGACAATTTCATTAATCAACTCGTGTCTGGTTCATTCAACTAGTTCTAATACAAAATTATGATTCCACACATGATGAATTTCCTTTTTGGGTTTTAGTAAGGAATTCTAATTCCAATTCATCAAATCTTTTGAAAAACATCAGTATGCTATTCTTTTTTATCAACCTGAATATCCAACCCGCTATGCGAGCCGACTAATCCCAAGGCGACCACCTGTTTTGCAGATAGCCCGAAGTCACCGCATTTGAATCTTCGTGGCCACAATGGGATTTTTATTTCTCCTTGTATTTGAACCTAGGATCTTTTGATACTTTTGACATTTGGATTCAAGCTCAAACCAATCATGTACCATTATATTTACTCGAATACATACCATGCCACATGACGATCGTCGCCACCACACTATTGTAATAACATTGTCATGTTAGTTATCATGTTATGCCAAATCGACATGGGAACCGAATTAGCCTAGGTAAGCAAACAACTAATCGAAAAATATTATAACAACCCCTTATTATGTCGTCGTTTGTAAAAAGGCCCGAATTTTGTCCCCTTCCTTTAACGGTCGTTAAAAAATTCTATTAAGTAAGAGTTATTTTTGTTCTTTTATCAAATCAAAAACCATAGGGACCGAAAACATAAAATCAAATTTCATTGAATAAAAGACAAAAAAATCGATAAAATAAAATTTGTCCTCATTTAACAAAATATTTTAACGTTCGTTAGAGGGAGGGATCAAATCTGGATGACCATTTTGTAATTTTAGTTTATCTTATTGGGCTTGAGGCCTTTAATCCATTGGCCCAATATATTGTATGCCCTAAAAGTTGGGCCATATAAATAAAGTCACAGAGAACTTACCCATAACAAGGCCCAGTTAAACCGAGGTTGCCCTAGCTATAAATACTAAACGTCTCGTCGTTGCAGTCGTCCACACTTCGTTACATCGTTCGCCCAACAGATCATCGGAGGAAAAGCGGGGGAGATCACAGGAAGTTTGAAACAAGATGCGTGCCAAGGTATGTTCGTCGATCTTCCTTTTATGATTTTTGATTCTGATGACTTTTTTTGTGTGTAAATGGATATGGAATCATGTGAAATCGAATGAATGTAGTATCTGAATTATGGTAAAATTATAGTTTAAAATTGCTTCTTCGTCTTCCGGAATGTCTATTTACTTCATGAACGCTGTTATTTACGTTGAATCGTTGATCAATTCCGTCTTGTAACGTCGATTTCTTCATTAATATTGATCGGTCGTCGGATGAGTTGATTTATCGAACTGCCGTTTGCATTGATATTTGGTGTTGTTTCTTCAAATTGCATATCGTACAAGGAATTAGGTAAAATTATCTTAATCAGATCACCAATACGCTTGTCGATCGAACGATCCTTGTAGATTATTGACTGTTAGGTACGTTCATTGTCTTACATCCTGAAATTTTCGTCGTCTACATAGTCAGGTACTCGTGTCTTGTGTACTCAATTTTATCTGCTGACGATGAAAACAGGGAATATAAAAGTATGAAAGCCAACACCAGTTCTGTACAGTTTTTACATGTTTTGTGTACAAACATCCAGAAGCCAATTGTCGATCCATTGATTGGTGTTTATGTAACTGTCTAGTAGATTCATCCAGTAGTGTCATAAATTGTTGAATCAACTGCTTCACATTGATGTATTCTGTTCTATATCGATAACAACTAATTGTTGGATGTTATACACTTGCAGTGGAAGAAGAAGCGAATGAGGAGACTAAAGAGGAAGCGCCGAAAGATGAGACAAAGATCCAAGTAGAGAAAATTAGCTTTAGACTGTAAGCTGGCTTCTTCCAATCTTTCTTCATGCATATCATCTTTTGCATAGGCATGGAGTTTGATTGATCTTTGGGTCCAAGCTGTATATGGTCTAGTTAGTTTCTTATATTGTTACTATCATTTTGAATCGCCACATGTTCTTCATGCAATGCTTAATTTACTGATATTTTTAGTTTCTATGTTTTCTTTATATCCTACCATATCATGACATCAAATTTAGCATCAGGGGTTAGAAATATTAAGCGGAAATCAATGAGAATGAAAATAAAAGTATTTCGGTTTATGTAGTATAATGATCCATTCTCTCCTGATTAAATTAGGTTCCGTTTAGTTTGCAGGAATGGAATGGATTTTGGGAGATTTTGATTTCAAATCCATTCCAATCCCATGTTTGATTTGTTGGATTTTTCGGATTTGGAATCCTACGATTTAATTGAAATCCTACAAACATAGGATTTTGAAATCCTTTGGGAGTGCTTGGGATTTCGTAGGATTGTATGTAATAAGGTTGTAAAAAATATTAAAAACATTTGTTTTGTAATGATCGATTAATAAAAATGTAACTTATTATCTTTATAATTTTTTATAAAGCATTTATAAATAATGAAATCCAATTCCAAATCCTACAAATCAAACATACCAATGATTTCAAATATATTTCAATCCAAATCTCTCTAAATCCGAATTCCTATATGAAACCCAAATTTTTGAAAAACAATCTTGAAAACCAAACGGACCCTTCGGTGTGTTTGGTACACTTGACATAACAGAACAAAACAAATAATTCTTGTTCCAAGTCTGAAAAAACTTTTATGTGGAACATATATGAATAAAGTGGAACAAGACTGTGCTACCTTGTTCATCTTACCTCATAGATTAAGGTGGAAGAGACTTATATTTTACCAACATAATTTCAATATAAAACCTATTTTTTTTAAAGATCAAATAGGTTTTTTTTTACATTTTATTTATTTTTTAAATTTTAATTATTGTAATTTTATACCTTTTAAACTTTAATTTTACTATGTTCAATATATTATTTTTATATGATTTTTATATTTTTATTAATTTTTGTGATTTATTATATACTAATAATAAAAAATAATATAGAAAAAAGATAATATAAAAATTAGAAACTATATAAATCTTTTATTTTGTTGTTAATTTAATTGTTTTGACGAAAATTTTCTGAAGCTATATTATGTGATAAAAATAATTATTTTATCATAATTTCATAAATTTCATGAATTAATCAAAATATATAAACAATTCATTGTGGTTAATTGTTCGTTTCACTTGTTCTGTTTTACCGTTGAACAGTTATGCCCTATCCTGTTCTATCTGAACATCAAAAACACCCTTTAGGATTTTAATTTATTTTCGTTCATTTCCTTTTTCTCCTTTAATGAAAGTTTTGGGAGAAAACTTGTGATTATGTTCCTTCAGATTCCTTTTTTTCTTCTAAAAGGGTTTTGAGAACATGAATTTTTTACTTTCCTCCTCTTTCCCTCTTGATTCTTTGCTTTTCCTAATAAAAAGATTTCGAGAACACAAGATTAATGAGCTACTCAAGCTTGAGCTCGTTTATCTCGAGCTCAAGTCGACCTCGAACACAAAATAAAACTCGTTTTTAACTTAACGAGTCGAGCTCCATAACATTAATGTTTTACTTGGCTTGTTCCAAAAGTCGATTAAACTTTTTGTTTCTTTTTGAGTCGAGTCGAGTCATTCGAGCTGAACACGCTCATATGTTCATAAATCATACAATAAAAATATAATAGTTATCAACCTTGAGCCTATAAATGAGTTAATCGATTGTGAGTTCGAGTCAATACATGAGCATCGAGCTCGACCTTAATAATTCAAACAAACAAAAAATCGAACTCGAGATTTACAAATTACTTGATTCTTATTTTGGGTAACGTATTTTTAAAACTTCAATTTTGATACCTAAGATGTAAAATTTTAAACATTTAAATACTCGGATAACCGGTTGAAGACTAATTTTAGATTTAAAAAAAAGACTAATTGTATATTAGAAAAAAATCATGTCACTAATTATGTTAGTAAATAATATTGAGTTGGATATCACATCACTCGCCACATCAACATATAATCAGTTAATGCTTCAACCAGTTACCCAAGTATTTAAATGTTTAAAACTTTACATCTTAGGTATCAAAATCGAAGTTTAAAAATACGTTATCCGAAATAAGAATAAAGTTAAAATACGTTACTTTTTTCATGCAACAGTTTAACAAATTAATATAAATAAGATTTTCAGAAAGGGAAAATTACACCAAAATAGAACCAACTTTCACCTAATTCATATTTTAGGGAACCAACTTTCAAAATTGTCATTTTGGGGAACCAACTTTCAAAATCGTCATTTTGGGGAACCAACTTGCATCTGATTCCTATTTTGGGGAACCAACTTTCAAAATCGTCATTTTGGGGAACCAACTTGCACCTGATTCCTATATTGGGGAACCAACTTGCAAAATAATTATAGAAAAATAACTAAAATCTATTGTTTTCCAAAAATTAATGCATTAAAATCTATTTTTCATTTCAAATCTCGTTTTTTTAATTCAAATATCAAATTGAACATTTAAGAAAAAAAATTCAAATTAACACAATAAAATCGTTTTTTATTACATCAATTAATTTTTTTTTATTAAATTGATTTTTTTTTTGCATTAATAAAAAACAATTTTTATTGTGGTAATTGGATTTTTTTTAAATGTTTAATTTGATATCTGAATTAAAAAAGAAGATATTTGAAATGAAAAATAGATTTTATTGCATTAATTTTTGGAAAAAAACGGATTTTAGTTATTTTTCTATAATTATTTTGCAAATTGGTTTTCCAAAATAAGAATCAGGTGCAAGTTGGTTTTTCAAAATAATGATTTTGAAAGTTAATTCTCTAAAATAAAAATCAAGTGCAAATTTATTTCAAAAATGACAATAAAAAAATTGATTTCCCAAAATAAAAATCAGGTGAAAGTTGGTTTTTTAATTTTCCTTTTCAAAAAACAAAAGAATAATAGTTATATTAACGGACGAATATAATGATTTATATTACTTGGCACGTAGATGCCACGTGTCCATCCATTCTAGCAAAAATGCAACACCTGTCTCTGTAACTTGATGAGACACACCACAATCAATCTACAAATTCTTCGACATTATGAACAGATCTAGAATCCAAAAATGGCGAAAAGCAAGGAAGATATCAAGTACGGCACGGCTCAGGCGAAGTTATCAGAAGACGAATCGCTAAGAGTGGCGTACAAAGCCGGCACACCGTTGGAAGCCGGAAAAATTCCAGATTCCGATCCAGATCCAATCGATCTCTTCTCCGCCGCTCAAAATATCTCAAATCAACAACAAAATGAAGGTGTGATTGCAGAATCGAAGCCTGTCGATTTATTCTCCGGTGCCGGAGGCGTTTCCAACGCTAATCAAGTGGATGAAGTTCGGGTGGGTAGTCGTCAGCCGTCAGCTAACTGATTAGAGCATCTCCGGTGGCTACATCGACTTCCTTGTTAAGAATTAGGTTTTTGTTTGATGGTTTTTTACAAGTTTATGGTATTTTATTATGAGAAACCAGTAAACTTCAAATTTCGTCTCTGTGGTTAGTCTTAGTCAACAGTAACACTTACTCTTGAAATATCGATAAAATGGCCGACATGAGAATAACAAATCCAGTGTTTCATTAAGATTTCGAATAGTGGTTCAATTGTAGCCAATATCTTATTACGAATAATTCCGCTTTGACATCTTCTTAACCCGAAATGGCTGGGGAGAGCAAAGGGTCCACGGAGGGTTAAAAAAGGGGGGGGGGGGGGGGCGTTGTTAAGAGCGGAGGTGTTTTGGATTGCTTATTCAAAGTGGTTATTAATTTATTTCGGTGTGATACTGATGCTAAGTAGTTTTAGCGTTTAGATGGGAAAAGAAAAAGAAATACTTATTACCGGTTTGGAACAAGTCAAAAGGAGTTTTTGATAAGTTATTTCCTTCTAACTTATTTTGGTATGGTACCGGTAGTAAGAAGTTTTCAGTATTTGGATGGAAAAAAAGTTATCAGTATGGAAAAAAAGTTTTCAGTATTTGAATGGAAAAAAATGATTTTACATCTATTTTATCAGTTTATCCAGTTTAGTACCGTCCTAAGCTAATCTAAACATTTTTTATTTCCTTTTTGCCAATCACCCACTCGTTAAGCTGTTTGGCAGGGCTCGTAAAATGAAATATAATTGTTTGATAAATGTTTATAATGAAATTAGAAAATTAGGACCCATAAAAGCTAAGGTCAGTGAGTTTTAGAACCATTAAGTGGTATTTTTTTTATCGAACAAGATTTATCTTTTAATATAGTAAATGTTTATAATGAAATCAGGATCTTGAAAGACTATGAGGAGTTCAAGATACAAAATCATTCAGTGAATTTTAGAACCATTGAATGGTAGATTTTTTTGTGTACAATGGTTCAGAGGTAAACAAACAACTTTTAAACCGTACAATCAATTTTGATCCGGTAAAAGACAAAATAGGTAGACGAGAAAACAACATTTAACAGTATTTATTAATGGCCCTTAAAGAGGAAAGGGCCAAATCACGATGTTTTTCCAAACCCTCTTATACTTTTGAAATGATGTTTTTGAAATTTGATTTATGTAAAATTAAATTATTTATTTATGGGAAATAATGAAATTTAATATTGAAAAATACAAAACAAAACCCAGAAAGGAGTTTGCAGGCTTGTGGCTTCAATGGAAATAAACCCAACTAGTAAGCATTTTTCATTTTTCCGTCAATCTTTTTCATATTTGATCTAAAATGGCCAAGATTTGTAAATATTAGTTTTGCAATCTGCAAAATATAGAGGTGTGCAGAAAATCAATTGATCCAATTGGAATCAACTGATCCAATTAGAACCGATTGATTATAATTTGATCGCATTGAAAATTTGAACTTCCAATTTGGATCGGTGGGTTTTCGGATGGCAGTCCAGAACTAACCAAAACCGAACCGATCAATATCTATATAATAATCCTATGACCATACAGTTATCCATCCAACTATTATCTAACTATCTGTCCATTAATTTATTTTCAAATTAATTAAATCGGAATTTGTTTCATGTGAACCTTAGAATTTTTAACTTTCGTTGTGTTGGTTTTAACACATATTAAAAGTTACTAATCAATTTGTATCATTGTTAGGGAATTAGATTGAATTAACACGCTGGATGGATCCAATCCCAACGGATCCAGCAGTGGATATCCAATAAAAGTATTCAATGGATGGAACCAACCGATAAATCCAATCCAATGTTAATCGGATCAGATCTGTTGACAAAATCCAACAACCAATGAATAATTGAATCAATTCAATTCACTCACGTTTAATAAATGTCAATCGATAAACAGACCTACTTGAAGTATGTATATGAACTTCTGATTGATGGCATTTGATTTTTAATTATATTGAAAAGTTTTATTTCTGAAATAACAAATAATTACTTCATCAATAAATGTATATTTTATAACTAAATAGTAACATGTAATACTTTTGGGCATAATTTATCAGTGCTTGAATTTAATTTGACATTAATTATAACAAAATCTTTATAGACAAAAAAAATTAAATTAAAAGTCACTTTGCAAAATACATTTTCAAACACATCCCCAAACGTCTAAATATTTTCCCCTTCAAATAACGGACAAAATAAAATTCATCCTCGAGCTTCGTAATACCAATTTTCAACTCATTCGAAAACTCGAGTAAGGGGCCGTTTACTAAACACTTACCCGAAAAGTGTTGATCATGTAACTTTCCTCACCTGATGCACATGGCAAGGACCAAAAATCTTACCCGGTAAGAACGATGATACGGATAGTCTTACCCGATAAGTGATATTGAGGACTCTTACCCGAGTAAGCGTTTACCGGATAAATTGTTGCATGCGATACCGTTTTAATATACTATAATCTTATTTGGTAAAACAAAATATAGTGTTGACTCCTACCAGTAAGCGCTTACCGGGTAAGTAGTTGGGTAAACGGTCCCCAAGTTTTCAAGTCAAGCCGAGTTTAGAGGCTTTTTGGCAGTTGCTGAATGGCTTGATGCAGAATGATTAAGAGACTCTCATGATGTAATACAAAATAAGATATAATTGTTTGGTAATTGTTCACAATGAAATCAGAGCATTGAATAGTTAAGGGAGACCCATGATACAAAATCATATAGGGTTTTAGAACCATTAAGAGACGGACTTTTTTTTGCCAAACAAGATTCAGATACTATCACTTAATGAAACTATTAAAAGGTAAACAAACAACCCATAACCATTCAGCAAACTTTTATGTTCATAAATCATACATCCAAAATATAAAAAATATCATCAGCCGATCCCACAAAGAAGTTAATAGATCTCGAGTTCGAGCTCGAGCCCTACTTTGAGAAAGTTGTTCAAGCTCAAATTGAGCTCGATTTTTCTAACCAAGCTCGAACAAACTACCACTCGATCCAGCTCATTCACACCCCCTACTTCTACAAGTCTGTCTACTTTTATCAGTATCTATTGTAAAATTGAAGTTCCAGAAGCACCCTTTCCCACATACAAGGCCTTGATTTAAAAGAACATGGTGTTACCATATACCATAACCTCATGTTAAGATAACAAAAGGGATCGACCTTTTTTGACCTTTAGTTCAATCTCTACAAAACTTATATCAGGCCTTGCCTTAGTCACCAGGTTCCTTGACCATAGGTTACAACACGAAAATCTTGGTACAGGGTAAAACCCTTGGTCCATAAACTCTGGAACCGGTTAGCCCAGTTCTATGACATGTCTTTTTCATAGAACTAAAAGGACCATAGGTTACACCATTACAGCATCAAGATCTTGGGTAAGGTGTAAGACCCTTGGTCCAGTGTGGTTCCGGTTAGAACCATTACCAATTAGCCCAGTGCTAACCTGTTCTGGTTCTATGCCAGCAGTCATAGAACCAAGTGGACCATAGATGACAGCATGAAAATCTTGGATATGGTGCAGATTATTGGTTCATAAACAAAGTGGTTCCAGTTTTAACTAGAACCAGTTAACCCCTGGAAAGACCATAGATTTAAGGCATGAAAAATCCTGGGTCCGGTGCAAGAACCTTGGTCCATAAAAAATGTGGAATTAGCCTAGTGTTAACCGGTTTCAGTTCGTCATAAAACTGGAACTGGTAGACCTGTTTATGGACCACGTGTCTTGCACCATACCCAAAATGTTCATGCTGCAACTGCCAACGAGTCATGTCCCCAAACACCAATCTCTACACCAAACTGCCTCTGTTTGGTTGGTTTTCCATTAAGTCATGCTTCTTCTACCCATGAAAAAGCTCTCCCAAACAAAAACGTTCCCAATCAATACAAACAGATTAACCTACACAAACAATATTGGAAAAAACTTGGCTTTCTGCATAAAACTCCCCTAGAAGCTTACTAAATAAGTCACTTTCTATATCATCAAGCCATTACCAAACAAGTTGTCCCATTAAGCTCATTAAGTTGCTAACAAAACACTTGGAGCTTATTCGGTCGGCTATACATGACTATTTGACAGTGGCTTAATGGCATAGGAAGTCTTGTTCAATAAGCTTCAAGGGGAAAACTTTTTGCAGAAATCCAAGTTTTTTCCAAACCTGTCCCTCCCAATTAAAAAACACGCTACTTCCATGTATAAAAAACCTCCCAAACAAAAACTTCCTCAATCTATATAGACATATTAATCCACATGGCCAACTTTATCCATATAGGACTTGATGGAAAACCAACCAAACATCCCCTAAATCTCCATCCCATGATCTAAACCTTGTGTAGCATGATACAAACCCATAAAATGTATATTTAGCACAAGACTCTAAACCAAACCAAACGAACCCAGTATGTCCCATCCGGAGGTGGGATTTGGAAGGGGTAAGATGAACGCAGCCTAACCTCTAATCTCTACTCAAAAGAGTCGATAAAATTTTCAGTGAAGACCCCCTATTTGTGATTGATTCAATGACGGACACAAGCACAAAATGAAAACAGAAAGATGAGCAGAGACCCACGATTAAAAATTAAACAAGTTATGAACTTTCTCCGACCAATATCAGAGTTAGAAATGAACAAAAAACAAAAAGAGGATTCATTTGTGATCAATCCAGGTAGTAGTCCTTTCCTTCCCATCTCCTTGAATATCAATGGTGAAGGAACTCAAACCCTATACACATTTCTTCTAACTTTCTAAATCCTCATTACTACCAGGGAGAGTGACCATTCCACCAGAGCAACAAAATAAGCTCCTATTTCAACCCACCCACAAAAAAAAAACACAAAACAGTACACAACTAAGTTTCATAACAAAACACAATAAGTAAACATTTAAAGATTGTAAAAGAAAGAAGCAAACTTACTTCTATCATCATCTGCACATTCTCTCCTTCCTTTCTGCTTTCCTTTCCAACCATGCTTTATATCACCCACAACATATATCTCAGGGTTTATATTAGCTTTTCTCTTATTCATCGGTGAATAATACCATCTGTCATGATTACCATTCAAGTGCCACCGTTTCCTGCCCCACTGCTATTCATTCCGAGCACAGGCATCGATCGTTGAGCAAAATCCAGAAGCAGTTTCCTCTGGTTTTCATTCGTATGAGGAAGGCTAGCACGCAAGAGTTCAACGGGCATTTCCCGGCTAATGGCTTTTGCAGCATCCGACCCAATAACAGCCATATCGGTTGGACCGCCTCCCTGTGTCAGCAACGATTGGACAACAGTATCATATTTACTAAAACAGTATTTGGTCAGAAGTCCAAAAAAAGCATCAAAAGAGGCCTGCCAAAACGCCCGATTAGGCATGCTGCAGTTACTGACGGCGTGTGGGTCTGTTAAGAGTTCGGTTCCTCTTTCTAGTACGGATTTTATAACAACAGAAGCCCCATCGCCTGCAGGACTTCCAACAGGACGAAGTGGAGGATGCTCCGTGGAACAAACAACGGATGCTAGACAGGCGGCAAGAGCTCGAAGTTCCATCCCACGAATAGAAGATGAAACATTCGTTGCAAGATTGTTAGCGGTTGCTGCTGCTCCAGGATCTGAGGAAAGACCTCCGAACAAGAATCTTAAATGGCGAAAAACCGCCATGCAAACTATGCGGGTTAGCTCACTTCCAGGGGAGAGATGTTGGAGGTACCTTGAGAGAAGTTTTCGACCCTTTGGGAGAGAAACTAACCGTAAGAAAACAAGATCATCTTTGGGAGTCAACTCTACTGTTTGACCATTTTTGCCTAGCAGATCAACAAGCTGAAGCGATGTTGCTAATCCTTCGAGTAAAACTTGTCGCCTTTGACGTAATTGGGCTCCACCATCTTGGAGCTGATTGAACTGAAGAAAGCGATCAATATCATCGACATCCAGAAGAAGACAAATGCCGTCCTCAATGGTGACTCTAGCTGCAAGCATGGGCTCTTGTTCCAATGGTTTATCCAACATTTTCTGATCAGTGTTGCCGCTAGCAGACGACTTTGGAGGATCGACCTCAAGAAGTGGGCGAGGTCGACGTATCGAAGAAAAAGAAACCCTTCCCAAAGCATCAACCTGAAGAAAAGCATGTGGCTCGTTAGCAGCACGAGCTCTGGGAGGACAATCCCTCAACTGGGTTGGGCAGAAATGGTGTCTCAACTTCGCACCGCTAGATTTGTTAGCCAGGCAAGCTTGGTGATAGTAATCATCGACATAAGGATCGTTACTGTGTGTAGCAGCAAGCTGCATTCTGAGAATATTTTCGATCTCATCAGCCGTCATGTACTTTGATTTGAACTGTGGCCATCCACTGGTGTCAAACCCCGATTGGGGATATCTCTGACCTGGTCTACCTTTGGGCATTGGTTTAGGCCTTGGATCCCTTGGACCAGCCATCCCAAAAACTTCAAAATTGTTCATCAGTGGTGGGGATGGAGAGAGATGGTGATTCATTAGTTGGGGCAATTGGGGCTGCAACCCAGATAAATGGCCAAAAGATGGCTGAAATTGGTGATGCAACCGATGTTGCTGTGGTGGCAGCAAACCGTTCTTATGAGCAAGCTGTTGTTGCAACATACCATTTGAAAGATCAGGTTGGTCTCCTGGATATAAACTATTCTGACCCGTCCACTGGTTAGGCATCCGGTTATTAACAGATGGAGCAAGAGGACGAAACTGGGGAAGATTCCCACCGAATTGCGATCCATGAGGCATCCCACCCATCTGAAGCTGCGGATTTGACAATGGAGATATATTGGAGAAAGATGGCGGCATCTGGTGGCCACTGCCATGAAACTGAGCATTAAGATGATGTAATTGATGGCTTGCTGGAGGTTGAGGAGACCCACCTGGACCGCCAGGTGGAGGGTATGAAACGAAAGAAGATTTGGGAACCGGAACCGGCTCACTAGAGAAATGCAAATGCTGACTAAGGTGGTGCGGTTGCTGCTGCTCAGGGTAAGATGATGTTCTGTGGAGATGCTTTGATTCATCTAGCAGGCGCTGGTTAAGGTTCTGTTGTTGATGCTGCTCGGGATAAGATGATGTTCTGTGAAGGTATAGCTTTGATTCATCATTCAGCTGCTGGTTAAGATTCTGTTGTTGATGTTTCTCAGGGTAGGAAGATGTTCTATGAATAAGCATTGATGCATCTTGAAGAGGAAATGAAGGATTTGACCATCTATTGCTATCCTGAGCACTTTCTGCATCAAAAATATCCTGATCGAACCAGTTGGTGTATTCTCCTCCCTGTGCCCATTCAGCTGCAGATGAATCTGGAAGAAAAACAACACAAAAAATAACAAGCCCTCATGTTAATACATGACAACTATATTTATATATATATATATATATATAGAGAGAGAGAGAGAGAGAGGGGGAAGTTCATGGTAAACCCCCACAAAAACTGAAAAAGTGAGGAACACACTGGTAACCAGTCATCTGGTACGGTATGCACATGTACGTACAAGTTATTGGAGTTGTTTCTTGGTTTTTATGCACGTGTCCATGTTAAGCACATGTGCATACCGGACAAATTGCTTACAAGTTACTTATATGCATGTGCATACCGTCCAGATAAATAGTTACCAGGGTGTTCCTCAGTTTTTCATTTTTTTGCGGTTTTTCCCTGAACCTGACCCTACACATGTGAGTGTAAAGGCAAATGAGAACCACAAAAAGGTTGAGAACTCGTGAGAACCAATCTTAATTACTTGTTTCACATGAATTTGTTTTATCTAAGGCTAAGATTTAAGGTACAATGTGAAAGTTTTCATCATTTTTTGAGATGTATAGTTTGTTTCACAATGTGAAACAATACGTTAAGATTGGGCCTTTGATGAACAATACGTTAAGAATGGTTCTCACGGGTTCTCAACTTTTTTTATGGTTCTCACATGATTAGCCCTGTATATACATACACACACGAGAAACCCATGATTGAATCCAATCTCAAAAGAAAACTATTTTAATCAACAAGAACAGGTGTACTAACTTTCTCTTGATCCTTGGTCACCAAAAACTCCAACACTTGTCCCCATGACATCTTTGTTGAGCTACATAAATAGGACGAAAAACCAAATATCAAATGACAAGAGAAACAAACAAAAATAGCATGCTACACATCTAATTTTCCAATTATTCTAACTTATTGATCAATTAATCAACGTTAAGCGAAAGTTCCATAATCTCTTATGGGGCTGCTTCTACCTTCCCATAATAAGGTTTGAATGGATTTAGGCGATCGAGCGACCCTCTATAGCCTTAAATTGTCTAAGGGAGGATTAAGCGGAAGAAAAAGCAGTTCATTATATAAAATATAACTATGAGTACATATATATACTACATTATTTTGGCACAAAGCACAATTACTTCTCCACATGACCAGTTACATTCTTCCATTTACAAAAGATCTTTCATATTGTGCCCAATCCCAAAATTAGCGGTATCTAATAAGTTATTTTCTTTAGTGATATTGCCAAACGTGATACCCCCCCCCAAAAGATACAAGTAGAACACCAGGTAGAGAGACCCAATCTTGGGTTACCCATACAGATTTGGAAATATTACCTTCTAATTGTGAAAAGTTGATTAACTGACTTGATATACTTTGGAGTATGGAACACTATGTTCAACAATTGGTTGCTAGTCAAAGTAGTGGGGATACTTAAGCATAGGTGCCTGATTAAGCAGCCCTAACGAACCAAATCGTTAAGCAGACACTTAAAGCCTAGGCAGATGATTAATTGGCTCTAAGCAATGATTTTTTGAACACTGGCTTAAAACACAACGTACAATTGGCTTATTAACTTTCTGGCTGGAACTTTCTACCTTACCCTGGGCATGGTTTGTCAAATATAGCTTATAATTACTTCTAAAGTCCGAGAATAAGTATCCACCTTCAAGAGCAAGTGACTACTTACCTATTCTACCCTTAATTATGAGATGGAGAAACTCAGTAATCTCTTTATTCTTAGGATAAAATTGTCATTTAGTGGAGTAAATTACACAGTTCTACTCGCCAGCCCTAGATAATAAACTCGACCACTTTGAATGAAGTCACAACATCAACTGCAATTGCGTATGATGTCTCCACCTCAGGACTCAAGGAGAATCCATACCAGATGCAAAAAATAGCCCACATTTGACTCTTTAACTGTCAAATCATAATTTTTTACTTCTTACATTTTAAGGAAGGTCCATAAATATATTAAGTTACATAAAAATAGTAAAATAGAACATGGTGGATAGAAAAACCAATAGAGTTTGCTCCCTCCATCCCGTGAACATTGCAAAGCATCTATTTTGGAAAACTTAAGTTTTAGTTACCAATTTGCCTATCATCATCATTGCAAACACGAGAAATATTGGCGTTCGTCCATTAGACATTGACGGATATTGTAGGTATTTGACAAGTAAACAAATAGTTCCAAAAACTATGTTCCATCAAATGTTGCAAATTCATGGGAAAGATTTGTATGTTAAACTTCAATTGAAAAAGAAACTAGATCAATGTTTAGTGAAAGAAAGACTGAAAGAGTGGAGGGAGAATGAAGATAGAAAAAAGACATAAATTGGTATTTGAAAGAAAAACGGTAGAATACATTTTGAGGAAACATGAAGAGTGAAGAGTGATCATATGATTGCATGCTGATAGAGGATAAAACATAAGAAAAACTTGAGTCATCAAGATGGAAGGGGGGGCTGAGGAAAGTTATTATCTCATGTCTGTAGCTAGCCTACTGTGCCCAAAAATATTGAGCAAGAACTAAGCAATTAACCAAAATACAGTCGCCATCACATTGCACAGATTGGACAAGAAAGCAACTAAACTAAATCAGACCAAAATCAACTCAGTGATGTAACTTAAAAGCATATGTGACAACAACACAATTGATACACCTTGTGACCATGACTAGTAATATCAGCATTCACATAATAATGACAACTTCAAAGCTAACCTAAAGGTTATTCTTTCTAAAGACAATCGCCATCACATTGCACAGATTGGACAACTAAGCAATTAAACGAAATCAGACCGAAACCAATTGAAATAAACTTAAAAGCATATGTGACAACACAATTGGCACAGCTCATGACCATGGTTGGTAATCATCAGTAACATTATTACTTATCAGGCAGGCATTCACATCAAAAAGACAATTTCAACCTACACCTGAGATTAATTCTTTCTACAGCTTCTTCTATGGACATGATCTGCAGAATACCCTAGATGCCAATGCAACCATCGCACTAGAAATTTGTGATATGGTGCTCAAGGAAGAAAAACAATTAGATACATCCAAAGCCACGTATGCTGGTAGAAATGCTATAAGAAAAATGTATGCTACAATCAACAATGTGAATTGTTAAATCACAGTAAAAACCATTGTCCTGCATCAGAATCGAAATACTAAAAATTCTAGACAAGTACTGGCATCAGATTAAAAGATAAAGGACCTTGCATCCAATACGGTCAAACATTAGGCAGTAGCAAACTTCTACCTATGAAAATTTAATTCCCCAAATGCTCCTCCCCCATGAACCACGATTAATGAATATGCAGAAAAGATAAAGATATCACTTGATCTCAATACTTGATTAATATGGCATAGTTCATGATAATAATTATCATTTCAGCTTTCAATGAAGCTAACCTTTGAAAATGTGGTGGCAAGATCATCGATTCCTGGAAACACACCCTGCAACATAAAACACTATCATTTGTCAAATTCACATTCCCAATATCCGCATATGAGAATTACATAAAATAAGCAAAACAAAAGTTGCATTATAGCATGCTTGAAAAGAAGAGAAAAAGGAAGACATACCACAACAAATTATGCCACATAAATACTGAAAAATGCATTCTAAATTAATCCAGTGCAGCATCCATGTATGTAATTAACAGGTTGACTTAAGGGGCAGTTACCGACTCTCTAAACCTTGAAAGAATTGCTCAGTTATGAGCATCAGAAATACCAAACAACTGAAAATAAGTGCGAAGCAACTGATAATTGTATCAATGAGAACTCTGCACCATTGTTTCATTGACCATCATAGTCAATTACACATAAAGAACAAAATTTGATTCCAATGAAGCGGATGGATCATAAAAAAATACAAAGAATATTTTGCATGTATGTTGCATTAAATTCTATGAACTGTGAATGTCATTTACATATTTAATAATCATCCAAAAGTGTCACTTGTTAGATTCTATCAACTGCCATGGATTTGAGATGATGCATGTACCCAAAAGAGTGACTTGTTGTCAGAGTCTATCCAAAAGAGTGACTTGTTGTTAGTAACAAATTTCTATCTTAATTATAAAAATTTAGTTGAAAACTGACCTAAACTGAGCAACGAATACAGAAAGCATGGCAACAATCCAAAATAATTACAAATACCAACAGAGATAGACAGCATGATAAATTTCCTAATGGACTTCCTCATTAGCCACAGAACAGCAAAGCTGGCAACTGTGCCTTCCTCATGCAATGTACATATTTCTCCTACAAAGATTGGCACATATCGAGCAGAGAGAGGCTGACAACTTGGTCAAATTAATGGATAGAGCATAACTGTTCTTACTTTTAAGACATGTACTTCTATTTATATGGCTACAGAAAAACGATTTAAGTAAGAAAAAGTGCACAAAGACAGACATCATATGTGCAGCATTGGTATTTGGAAGGATGGTGATTGAAGTAGAAACAGCTCAATACGGAAATGTCATCTGATTCTCACAGAGAAAATGGTTATAAATTGTTTTGGTCTTTTGGACTTGAGTGGAAGTATAAAAACTACTTTTTGGTGTGGTCAACTGATTTAACTCAGCAATGATGCTATTGCAAAAACTACGGCCATTCTGAATATGAAGACTAAAAAGGATGAGCATCTCCATGTCCACCATCAGGTAAATAGAGTTTTCAGTGAAACACCAAACAAAATAATCAATCATCATAATCATTTTTCTTCACGTACATGCTTCTGTGAAACACCACATAATGATCTAGTGTCCTTGATATCATGCAAGTATTTTCTAGCAACATGCCGGTATGACCTAAGAATTGGAATCGGAAGGTGAAAGGCCTTCCCCGCCATGGAATAAATCATAAAAAGGAGCATAGAAGTACCAGACACGATATTCCATGTTCTGCTTGTGGGAATATAGCATAATTTGCATCTATCCAATATCAACAATCAAGTTGTAATCAACTAGTTAATTTTGAACATCACCAGGTTAAGACAACACACCAAATGAAGAAAACTGAGACACAGGCATAAAATAATAAACTTATCAGCAAAATGAATACCTCATCTTGCTCCAATTGGTACTCTTCATCCTCAAATTTGGCAGCTGGAAGGTCTTCCTCTTCATCTTCCAGACCTCCCAACTCAACTTCTTCAAGAACTTCATTTCCAAAGAATGCATACTGCGATGCATCAAATACAGTACCACCTGCATAGTAAGATCCATGAGTTCAAGTTCAATAGTGCTGCACATTTAGCATGAAAAGTCTACACATCCAGATTGGGATAAAACTGAAAGATAAAACATTTGATCAAGGTGAAAGCTCTTAATGCTAGTAAAATTTGCTATTTTGTAAGTATGTAACAGAAATTAAAAACCACAAGCCAGGTCCATATCATTGTGGGAGTTATGGAAGTTAGGCAGGTTCAAAAACCAACAATTTCAACTCTAGGCCATCCATGGCAGCGAATGCTGTAAATGAATCTAACTCAATCACATACAACCAGCAACCCATCTATTCTCTCGATATGGTCATTGGAAACTCCTCGTTTCCATAGCACAAAAGGGGATAAAGATAAACAATTTAACAAAATCTAAACACGTAGAACAGAAAAGCAATAAATACTTCAAAATCAAATAGATGCATACAAGATCTATACAACGTCAATGCAGTCTAAAAACCATACAAGAAATCTGAGGAGATCGAACTAGAAGCGTTGAAAAAAAAAACCTGCTGAATTCGAACCAAGTTGTTGATTATGATCTCGAGGATCAACGAGTTGTTGAGTATCACCTCCACCTCCCAATCTTTCCATGCTTCAACTCTTCCACTACGAAACCAGAAACGACGAAACGAAATACACCAAAAAATGTTGAAAACTTGTGAATCAAAATTGATTTCTAAACCCTAAAACGAGCCAGAAGAGGCGAAATACAACGAATACGTTGGAGGAGAATAATTAAGAACCATGAGTGAAAGAAACCCTCGACCGATATATCCTAGGGTTTGTGATCAAGAATTAGGGGAAGGGGGAAACCAAGATTTGTTGGATAACGATTAGAGTACAAGTGGTTTATATATAGAGGACGGTGAGGTCAAAAGTTCGAACATGAAGGCTTGGTTTCCAACAATCAATAAATCGGTTCCATGGGACCATCTTGGTTCGATGGTCCGAAACCTTTCTTTATGGACACCAATCTGAGGGGATTTTGGGATCGAATTCAAGACATGTATTTTATTTGGACAAAGTCACATCACCTCTTAACCAATAGTGCTACACGTTGGAGGCAGATAAAAACAGTATTATTGTGTCGGTGAATTATGCTTCTCTTATGGTCGTTAACTGTTATATCATCGTTACAGTGACGCGAGTGACTGTCCAACTGATATTGTATGTTTATATAATTGTAATGTTATTTATATGCAACTAGATTCGTTTCTAGTGATTTAACGTGCAAGGATGGCAAATTTGGATGGTTATTAAATTGTTTTCTATGCTCGTTTTTCCATGTGCAACACGCATATGCTTAAGCGGTTAAGCTCCCTTGTAATTTAATCCATGTGGAAGGTTCCTATCTTTTCTTTTCTTTTTTTGATTAACCTGAATATCCAACCCGCTATGTGAGCCGACTAATCCTAGGGCGACCACCTGCTTTGCAGATAGCCCGGAGTCATCGCATTTGAACCTCCGTGGCCACAAGGGATTTTTTATTTCTCCTTGGATTTGAACCTGGAACCTCCTGATACTTTTGACCTTTGGAGTCAAGCTCAAACCAATCATGCACCACCATTGTGGTTTAGATGTGAGAAATACAAGCTTGTGATGCTTGAAGTTTTTGTTTTCCATTGAACCAGTTATTGTGGTTACTTCTGATCCTCGTACAGTTATGGGTCTTTGTAGTTTAGGTTATTAAAACAATAAGTTTTCAATGATGGGTATTGAAACATATAATTCCGTTGTGAGTTGTTGAACTGTTGGGTCAAAAATTGTAACACCCGAAAATCTTTCCATTTTTCCTACTTCGTGCGCATCAAGGGTTTTCGTCCCGTTACTGAGGTACGTGTTTTCACCCACGTATTTAGAGCTTTAGTCACTCTAATTCCTTTAAATTATTCTTTATTAGTATTTCTACATATATATTATATAAGTATTTTTTTTATAGATTAACTTTTAGGTAAGTTCTTTTTTTTAATTACAGTAGAGTAGAGGAAGGGGGGGTACATGCCACCTTTTGGGTTGTCCTATCCTCCTTGTACTATGGAAATCATCTTTTCCTTAGAGGTCCTTTCCCTTCCATGGTGGTCCTTAACATCTGGTTTGTTTTTTTTTAAAGGGATAAGTCTTTGGGGGGGGGGGGAGGATGGGAGGGAGATATAGAAAAACGAGATCAGTCTCCTTCTCTTGGACTTAAGGCAAGGCCCCAGCTGTGGAAACCACCGGAGTGCCGATCCTCATCCGAGAGTTGCAACCACTGTCAATTAGGCCTACCTTCATGCCAGCCACGCCATCTCCGTGCCTCCAGCCCCAATCTTTTAACACCCCCGACCTCTTTGCGTTTTAGTCGGTATCTGGAAGCAGAAGACGCTGCCATTCTTCACCCTTCGGAAATAGCAGCAGCAGCAAACAATGTAGCTACCGCCTTGCATCCTTCGTTCTTCACCCTTCTGAAACAGCAACAACAACAGGTGGTATGGCTAATGTTTTGCTTTCCTTGCAGTTTTCTTCATGCAGCAACAACAACCACAACGATGCTGTTACTGGACTGCTTCGCCAAAACAGCCACGGCTGTTGATCTGTCTTTTGCCACTACGTCGAGCAAACAGCAGCCTCGGCTGAACTGTTACCGAGCTACTTCGCGCAAAACAGCAGGCGTTATTGGCCTATTCCTTCGCAAGCCTCACGTGAGCAGCGGGTGCTGTTTTGTTGTTTTCGTTCTGCTCGACCCTCCAACCGCGTACCCTTAATTCTTTCCCCGTCGCTTGCGTGTTTTAGGACCGCTTTAGGCAGCAGCAGTCGCTGCCGTGCCATCTCGCTCACAGCAAACAGCACCACTGCTATGCTGTTTTTCCTTGGCTGCATCTCGTACCCAWTCGGCAGACAGCAAACAGCACCCTTGTTGTGCTGTTTTTTTGCGTCCTTTGCCCGATCATCAATCAGCAGGTGCGGTCGTGCTTTAGCGGACATCATACATCAAACAGCAACAACAGTCGCTGTTGTCCGTTTTTCTTCGCCTACCTTGCGTCTATCGGATTAATCCCGAGAAATTAGGATTTATCCTAAATCCTACAAGTGAGTTCATCCCACTCCCTTTTATGAGAACTCATACTATTTCTGTTGGTGTGTTTTATTTATTATATGCCCTAAAATTTATAGAATTTACTCGCTTAAATGAAGAGAACGTTTTAGGTGAAAAGTGCATAAACTTGGGAATTTCATTAATTATACTTGGATGAGTTAAGAAGGGACTTTATTCAATAAATGGGATCCATATCCTCACTGTATTTTCTCTTGGTCATAAAGCTAAAGAGAAAACCCCTTTTAGTTACATATGGTATACCTTTCTAGTAAAGAAGGGTATTTTATTCGATTAAGGACTCATATAAAGATCTTATCGTGAATACGTGCCTTTATGCTTAAGTTATAGCTTTTGAACATGACATTAAGAGGTAATGGATTATGGGCATGAAAGTCGTTTTGTTTAATCGTGTGAAGAATGATGTAAGTTGGATTTAGGCATTGTGATTATTATGTAATTTACAATTCTCCTTCTCACCCCACTCGAAAATAGGCATTGCGATTATTATGTAATTTCCGAGATAAAGAGTTTAGGATCACGACCGACTACATGACTGGTTTAGGTTGATGTCGATGGTATTAAACCTATAAGTGATGCTCTATAACGTCGATTTATGACTTACTTTGTGTCCGTCATAACCAACGGTAAATCGGGTCTCCCTCGTCATCCTCAGATGTTTTGGCTCCTCCGCGTGATATTTCCGATTAATTGCTTTCTTACATCGTTTGAATTTACGTCAATCTGTATATATATAAATATATATATATATATATATATATCCATATTTAAAAGGTTTTATAGTTACCATTATTTCATTGATTGAACTCACTAGGTGTAAGACTAACACTTCTTCTTGATATGACTTGTATATCAGGTTTCTTTAGCGGCGGGGCTAAAAAGGGTTGAGAGGAGCGTTGGTTCGTGAAAGGCTCTTTCGTAGTTATAGCCTTTGTTACTTTTGAGCGTTGCATTTAGATGTTCGATATTTTTTAGAGATTGATAAAAACACCCGTCTTTAAACTAGATATAGAATAATCTAGATTAGTAGGTTGTTATTTATCTTCTCAATAGCTGAACTGTAAACGCTATACTATTACTTTTTGTTGGGTGAATTTTAATTCAAGTTTCTGGTTCTCGTTAAATATTTTCGGTTTAAATTATCTTTTCTTTTTTTAGGGTGTTACAAAAACTATATCACTTAGCTGAACAAGATATGTGCAACCATTATGTGTAAGTAAGAACATGTTTATTAACATTGGCAATTGTTGATTAAATAGAGAAAAGAGGATTTAATGAACCATATCATAATCATGGGTTTATATTTGTGGGGATCGTGCGAAAAGATCCAATACCATGGATCCTTGTTCTTGATTTGACATAATGACATATCAGTAACTAAATCTTGGTCGATATTATCATATGTTGTACTTCAAAATTTCGAAGAAAGACTTGTTGATGTTGCAAACAAAACTACGGTGGTTGCTTTCAAGACAATACCTTACCCTTATTCACTATTCGTGTCATACTCAAATGACCATTGGACAGTGTGTTGTCATCAGGGCCGTCCATTGGGCTGTTAAATATGCCTTTTAGAACAGGGCCCCCAATGTTTTGGGGCCCAAATTTTACAGCCCGTGTATATAACTATTAGTCTATTAGTTCCATTTGGCCCAATTTTACAGCAAGGGCACCGTACGAGGCATGATCGGCTACCGTTTCCTTGCGTTCACGACGACACACTCGCACACCGCACGATTGACGATTGTCGATTTCATACCTGGACACGCTGGACCAGAACCAGAACCAGGCGTGCAGCGGCAGCGGTGCAGACCAGTCGACCAGACTATCACCTCGTGCCCTCGTCGCCTCGATCTCCCCTCTCCTCTCTATCCGTCCCGTCCTCGATTATCGTCGATTGAATTCTTCAAAATGGCTAATGATTCGGACCATTCGGTTTTAGATATGCAACGGCAACTAGAACAAAGGTAATTATGCATACACAAATTGTCAAATTCGGTTTCTAAAGGTGGTTGATTTTAACCTAATTCCTAAATCCTAGGTGGTTGATTTTAACCTAATTCCTAAATCCTAAAGGTGAGATAAATATCCAAAGTTCTTTATCTGTAATTATGTATCACAAATTGTCAAATTCGGTTCTTTTTTTTTCCATTATATGTGACTTGTGAGAGGTTATGTATTACAGTATTAGCTAATTAGGATATGTTTTTCAATTTTCACCTTCCTAATGTTGTTCTGTGTGTTGAATATGTATACACAAATGGTCTCCCTGGAAGTGTTGTTCTGTAATCTGTGTGTAGTTCACTGAAGTTCAGTAGTTCAGTTGTTTGAATATGGTTCCAGTGTTGTTCTGTGTGTAATCTGTAATCTGTCAAATTCGGTTCCTAGTGTTGTTCTGTGTGTTTGTCCAAACTTCAAATTATTATTTCTTATTTCTAATATATGTTAATATGTACATGTGTTTATCTCTTGCAGTGCAATCAAAATCTTTTGGGACTTGAGACTTGGGAGGACCAACCATCAATAGCTAGAAGTAGTACTATCATCCTCACTCAGGTTATTTTGTTCCTCATCTTTTTTATTTTACTTATTTCAGTTCTAATATGTCTTATAGGGTTAGAAAATATGATTCTGGATGTCAAAAACGTAAATTTTTTATAATAATGTAACAGGGCCTCCAAAAAGATTGGGACGGCCCTGGTTGTCATATCAGTTTATACTTTGAAAAGGATTAAAAATTATGCAAGGATGACAAATGTCTCCAGATGTTGACCAACATTAAATGCATGAATTCTTATAAAAGGGAAAATGAGTCTTGTTACTGATTTTTATATGTGCAATGTTTTCCCTAAGCAAAACCAACCTGTTACGGCAAGAGGAAAATCGTATGTTTCTTTATAAATTTCAAAAGTGTTATTAATGAGTGTTTTTAAGTTATCTTTGTGAGACAATTATTTTATATCTCAATAGGTTGTTTAGGTTAGATTTACCATTTATTCTTCTGCAAACAGTATGTGATTCACCAAAGGGTCTTTAGCCTAGCGGTATGTGAGTTTTTGGCCTTTTAGCAGGTCAGAGGTTCAAACATCACAAAAGATGAGAAAGGTGTGTGATTTTATTTGTTTTATTTACCGTATATAAATATTATAATACTTAAAAAAAACGTGATTATTATGATCTATGTAAGAAGAATTGGAGTTTAATTTTTTTTTTGTGTTATATTCAACCTTCACTTTTGAAAATACTTATGTATTTGACATTCCATATACGACCAAATACGTGTGTTTTCCCTATATATATATATACACTATATTATAAGACATTTGACAAAAACTCTTAAAAACTTTTTTTATGCACGAAGTACTGTTTATTGATGCATATTACTTAAAATTAATATTACAAGTTATTGACAACTTATTAAAGTTTAATGTTTGAGTTCGTGTAACTAACTGCGAATAAACATCTCCTTTTAAATATAAAAAAATTAAAATATAATTAGGATAATCATTGAGTTGTAACAAAATACTTAATTATTATTAAACCAAAAATAAAGAATGAATTAAAAATTAAAAATTATAATAGAGATGTACTTTTTTTTTTGTAAGGGTGTCTGGGCCAAAGCCCGACTAATCCCCGGCAAATTTGGAGGCTAAACATGGCCCTACTTAAATGTCGCCAACACTCCCCTCCCAGGGCTCGAACTCGGGTTCATGACTATGCCATGCCCAAGCCTTTACCACTAGGCTGGAAGATCTTTGACAATAGAGATGTACTTTATTGCATTATGCGAGTATTCATCTAGTATATATTAACCAATTTTTTGAATCATGAGCATTTTCGTTTTTTATTGATTTTTCTGTCATTTACTCAATAAAAAACCACAGGGTCAAAATCATAAAATTGATTTTGATCGGGTAAAACCTAAAAGACAACAAATGACGAACATGTCTTTTATTTAACGGATTTTTTTAATGACAGTTAAAGGGAGGGATTAAATTCAAATGTTTTACAAACTACGAAGATAATTTTGTAACAAATTTGTAGTTTACTCTAATTTTTTTTTTTTTTGTAGATATCGAATTTTGAAGTAATATTTAAGAAAAAGTTATTACGTGGCTATAACTATCAGTGATCTTTAATAATAACATATTGATGTGTGTGTTTTTAACCTGATAAACACTTATATGATAAAAATCATCACTTTTATTTACCAGATAAGACTTTTGATAATTGTTTTCCATTTTACTGGATAAAATTTTCGGTTCTTATTACGTTCATCCAGTAAGGTAATTGAACCGATAAATAAACGGCCTCAGATTTATTATCATTTTATATAAATTCTTTTTTAAAAAAGCATTGAAATAATAAATTTATAGAATATTTTAATAACATAACAAATACCAAACTCTTTAAAGCATTTTATTTATGGCAAATTGAATGAAAAAGTAACGTAATTTAACTTGATTCGTATTTTGGGTAAAATACTTTTAAAACTTTCATTTTGCTACCTAAGATGTAAAATTTTAAACATTTAAGTAGCTAAGTAAACGGTTGAAGCATTAATAGGTTATCATGTTGATGTGACTAGTGATGTGGTATCCAACTCAATATTATTTGCCGATGTAGTTAGTGACATGAATTTTTTTAATTAAAATTAGTTTTCAACCGATTATCCGGATACTTAAATGTTTAAAACTTTATGTTTTAGATATCAAAATGAAAGTTTTAAAAGTACCTTACCCAAAATAAGAATCAAGTTACTTTTTGTTTAAAGATTTTTTACTTTTGATTATATGACAAATCTATACTATATTATAAAACATTTGACAAAAACTCTTAAAAACCATTTTTTATACATGAAATACTGTTTATTTATATATATTACTTAAAATTCAAGATTATATGTAAATTGTGCGTAAGTACAACTTATTAAAGTTTCATGTTTGAATTTGCATAACTAACTGCAGATAAATATAATCATAGAGTTTGTTTCAAATACAACCCATCGCATTTATACAATCAATGCAACCCAATAAATTGAGATATTTATGGAAATGATGAAAGTTCATTTATTATGATTTGAATATTTATGAAAGATGAATATGATTTATTAATTATGATCAATACTTTATATTAAAAAACAATCAAAACTTCTATGAAATCACATATTAATCAAATAAAATGAACGGTTGAGATTGGATTGTATTGGTTGCACAAATGTCAATGATTATATAATAACCAACCTCTATAATCATATAAAAGATAATCATCTCATATTTGATATTAATAGCAATATTTTTTTCAATTTTTACTGATATATGTTCGTATTTAGATTTTATTTAAAAATAAAAAAATTATAATTTTTTTAAAATCACATAAAATTGTATTATTATATCATTTAAAAAAACCAAAACAAAACATTAAAATCATGACGCAGATCAGACTTAGACTTGTGGTTATAAAAAAACTGAGATTCCCCTCGTTCTCAAACTCGGTTCTTAAACACCTATTTTAACACGAAAAGGCATTTGTATTGTGTATTCGAGATTCTCACATCAAACTAGTTTGCTTCGCTTTATACGAATTAGATTTTGATCTTTTTCATGGCTTCTGGTGCTCTAATGGCGGTTTGAATCTTGTATTGAGCATCTGGTTCACATTCAGCAGGTTAAGCCTTCAAATGTCGTTCATCATATGCTATTTCGATTGCTTTATTTTGTGGTTTTCGCGTGGTTTCACAGTGGTTTGAATTCTTCATATCTTATTATCATTGTTTTTTGGCTTTCGTTGATCGTCGTGTTGACGATTTCAGGTTCATTCATGAAATAGGTACTTGTTGACGCTATCTCAACACAAATTTTCATATTAGTAGATCATTCTGTTTGAATTTTGAATTGAGTGCACATTTAGTATTCTGGAGGTAAGCCTTTTACTACGTTTTTTTTTTCTTGTTATAGTTTTGTTTTCTGTATTCTTATTGTTTAAGGATTTCCCTGATTCATTCCCAAATCTGTGTTTCTAGATGCTACTTTTACATGAAAAGCCACATATAGTGATGTAGATGATATTAAATTAAATTAGAGTATTGAATGTAAAACTCTTAGATTGATCATTTTAGCTTTGAATTGTACAAATTGAATCGCTAGACTTTGAGGGTTTGCTGTGGCTTCATAGAGTTTGGAAGTGAGTGCATGTTTAGTACTCTATAGATTAGCATTCACTATGTTTTTCGTATGGTGTTATTAATTTTTCTGCCATTGGTATCCTGATTAATCCATAAAACATGCACTACTTGACACTACTTATAATACTAAAAATCATCTGCAATTGATCGTACACCAAATGCAGCATAGTACTATATGTAAAATCGTAACTGATATGTTTCACGCCCAAATTAATTGGACTTTGTTGCTCAGTTTAGAGTTTTGGGCATGTGCATATTTAGTATTTAGCACCCTGCAAGACATCAACTAAGCCTGAATTACTGATCTTAGATGTATTCTTTTTGCTGTTCTTTTATTTTATCTGCTCCTCTTATTGGTGATCCTAGACCATTCATAAAACATGTACCTCTTGACACCATTTATCTACTCCCCCAAATTTACATATTGTGGCCAGACCATACTAGAAAAGATATCAAACAAGGTCTTTTTGAGTGGAGTTGAGAATAGCCGGTATCATGGATAAAACGAGAGAGGGAAAACTGCGGTGGTGGGTATGCTCGTAGGAGATTGTTATTGACACCAGTGACGAGGGTGGAGGATGTCAAGGCCGAGGGTGTGAAGAGAGGGGCAGGCTGAGGAAGACGTGAGATAAGCAATTATATATGATTATTAACATTTTATGATATTGCTTTTTGGTTGATGTTTATAAGGTGATTTTTGATAAATTAAGAAAATATATGAATAATTAGTTGAAAATGGTGGACTAAATGTTTGAAAGTTGTTTCAAAATATTGGATGAATCCAATGGATAACCAGTAGTAATATCCAATGGATGGAACTGATACGATCAATCACCCATTGGATTGGATTGGATTTGATACCCAATGTTAATTGGATTGAATCTGATGACAAAAACCAAACATCCATTGGATGATTGGATTGGATCGGATCCACCTAAATCCATTGGATTTCAACCGATGAACACCCCTAAACAAGAGTATACAAAAAACAAAAACATAGTGAAGGCTTACCTGCAGAGTACTAAACATGCACTCGGTTCCAAACTCAAACCTCTATGAAACTACAACAAACCACAAAGTAGAGCAATTCAATTTGTATAATTCGAGAGTAAAAATGATCAATCTAAGGGTTTTACATTCAATGCTCTCTTTAATTTAATTTAATATATCACCTACATGTGACTTTTCATGTAAAAGTAGCATCTAGAAATACATATTTACGAATGAACCAGGGAATTATCAACAAGAAGAATACAAAAAACAAAACTATAACAAGAAAAATGAAAAAAACAGTAGTGAAGGCTTACTTCCAGAGTACTAAATATGCACTTAATTCAAAATTCAAACCACTGTGATTCATGTGAAGGCAAAAGAAACACAATTGATCTACTGTTACTACAGGTGAAAATTTAGTATTAAAATGGTGGCTTTAGACATTTCTAAAGACATGACCTCAAATAGGAGTCAGTGGGGATGCATGACTAGGGAGGCAAATTGTGTGTAAGGACTTGTGGTTAATGGGAGCAAGGGAATGTCTGGGAAGGGGTGGGTTAGAGAGTCGAAAAGTAGGTATTAACATACTAGGATGGCCAACTAGGTATCTGCGCCATTGGTTGGGGGAGGGTTATAGAGAGTCAGCAACTACTCCGTCCTTGGTTTGTTGAGCGGTTTAGTACCTTCTCGCCTTTATAGTCCGTACATGCTTTAGTTTTCTTTCTTGTTACTTTCTCTTCGACTTTCCCAACCCTCTTTTCTATCATTCATTTTCTCTTTCATATCTTTCAGACTTTTGTCTAACTTTTAGAACCAATTTTTTTCTTCGCAAAAACATGTTATCTAAAACTTTTTACAAGCCGGGGGAGTCTCTGCTCCTCAGGATAGAGGTAAGGTATGCGTACATTTTATCATCGCCAGACCCTACTCTGTGTGAGACTCATTAGGTTTGTTTGGTTCATATGGTTAATGAACCAGCTTTTTGACACTTTTTGGTCTGAAGACTTCCAAGATGGGTACAATTTCCATGACAAGTGGCAAGAGACTCTTAACGCTCCTTACGTATTTTCAATGTTGTCGATAATAGATGTAATAAAGCCATAAAATGTTGCTTTGATCTCTTCCAAGTTAGTTCCATTATGATCTTTGGACAAATTCTTTTGACAAACGCTGATATGTTTATATTCACCTTCATAACAAGAAAAGGTTTGTTGGTGGTAATACATTCAGCTATGTTGTTACAACGGTCATAATACAAAATAGCGGTCAGGAGTGATATTTGAAATAGCGGTAGTATAATGGTCCAAAAATAGCGGTTCATATGATATTTCTTAGAATTATAATATATATATATATATATATATATGTGTGTGTGTGTGTGTGTGTGTGTGTGTGTATGTATGTATGCAGACATAACTTAACATATTATATGCATTAACTAAAAATATAGTTTCAACCATCAAAACATCAACTTAAACCAGTTTCACAGAACAAAATAGGAAAATTGTTCATAAAGGAGCTTATCGCAAGCAATAGGTTCAGCATCCGATAAGGTAACTTGGTTAAGATTACCCCATCCGACAAACTATTTCAATTGGGACTCCAAAAGGCATGACTTTCTTGATAAGTAAGAGTTGAAGATGGATTTTATGTTTTACTTTCAATTATGGGATGGACATGACACATCATTCAGGTAGGACTCTCTCTCTCCCAATACACCATTTTGCCATCTAAATAGTTTGGATGGCTCATTTAGTAAGCTATATTTAGGTGTTTGTTTACGGCTTAACGATTAAGCTATGGCCAAAATTGGTTGGACCAAATAGCCAGAATGGTTGTGTTGTCCTGTTTCAACCATTAATTCCCCCCTCTACCCTTCTTCATTGCTGTTAGAAGCTGTTGTTGTTTACCTCTGATTTGTTTTCTCGTCATCACTGTTAGGGCTGTTAAGTTGTATTCGAGCCTGAGTATGAGATTTCAACCTTCCCAAGTATCCCTTTGCAATTTTGACAGGGTTCATGCAGTGAAGCCAACTCTGATGATGGGCTTTTTGGTGTTAATTAAATGTAACTGGCTTAAGTTTCTTTTGATATGAAAAGGGTTTGACATGAAAATGGATTATAGAGTAGATATGTTCAAATTCTAGGTGCTTCGAGTTGATGCTTGGTGGCATAGTTGTTAAAAGCATGCCTAGGTTCCGAGGCTCATAAGGCTCAAGGTCTTGGGCTTTTTCAAAGTCAAGGTTAGGCACATTTACGAGGCTCACTAAGGCCCTGCGTCTTGGCTGAGGCGCCTTGTGGGCCTAGGCGCGCCTCATAAAGAGTTGCTAGATACCAAGTCAAACCCCAATATTAAAAAAGTTTTCTCATCTTCTAGACGTCTTAAAAAAGAGTTATTAAATAGATGAAATAAGTCGAACCTTAATATTAAATACCCGTTCTTTCATGTATGGATAAAACTATATGTATAGATTGAGAAGGTTTTTGTTTGGGAGGGTTTTTTTATAGATGGAAGGAGCATGTTTTTTAATTGGAGGAACAAGTTTGGAAAAAAAAACTTGACTTTCTGCATAAAGCTTCGCTCTAGAAGCTTACTGAATATGTCACGTTCTATACGTTAAGCCACTACCAAACAGTCATGTATAATTGACTAAATAAGTTGTGAGTCTTATTAAGCTACTAAAAGAGAGACGACTGTGTTCATGGTAAATGGGATAACCACATCATTCAATGGGCTTACGAATGGAAGTTCATCTGCCACCATTCGTTGGTCTTATTTTGTTGAAAATTTGTGTACATAGCAAACAGACCCTGGGTCTGTAGGCAAGACTGCAGCTGCAGGGACACATCATTGACTATTTTTTTAGGCTTCGTTTGGTACTCAAACTAGACTAGATGGGATGAGAGAGGACTCGAAGGTGTAAACGAGCCGAGCTGAGTGAGTAGTAGGTTATTCGAGCTCAAGCTCGAATATTTTCCGAGTTATCGAGCTCGAGCTTGATGCTCATTTATGGGCTTGTACTCTCGATCGATTAACTCGTTTATTGACTCAAGGTTGATAATTTTATATTTTTATCGTATTTTCCGTGAACAACTTAATTGAGCTTTTGAACGAGGCGAGCCGAACATTGGTTTTATGAAGCTCGACTTGTTAAGTTAAAACCGATGTTGATTTTTTTCTAACACACATCAACATCAAGATCTATTTTGTACATTTTTAATAAAAAATGATTGTAAAATAAAACATGTACTCTATTTAGTCAAAAAAAACTTGAGATCACGTGAGACCAACCTGTTTTCGTGAGAACCTGAGACTACTTTTTTTTTTTGCACTTGAAACTTCATAGCAAAACGCAATGAAGGTAACTTCTCGTAGGTCTCATGAAAACAGATTCATCTCACGTGAACCTAATATTAGTAAAAAAAAAAACATTAATGGGAATCTATGAAAGATACTGAAGAATCCGACATATGTTGAGCATCTCGCTTTCATCCAAACCAAGTTTCAGAGACATGACATGTGTTCTTCTTATTGGGGATGTACTGCTGAATGGGTAAATATCAGACCATTCAAACTAAACCAATCAACTTTGGTTTGTGTCTACATGGTTTGATTTGATATGTCCAAAAAGAATTTAAAACCAATGGTATAATTGATTGATGTGTAACAGAATCAAATCAAATTATGTATTGGAAATGTAAAAGGTAAGTTGTTGTTCGGTGTAAAATGATTAAAAAACTCTCATGATATAATGCAAAAATGAAATATAATTATTTGGTAATTGTTTATAATGAAATTAGGGTGCTGAATGGTTAAAGGATGCCCATGATATAAAATCATTTAAAGGGTTTTAGAATCATTCAGAGACAAACTTTTTTTTTGTCAAACAAGATTCACCTTTTAACGATTCAGATATTGTCTCTTAATGGAACGATTAAGGGGTTGTTTATTTACCTCGTAATAGTTCCATTAAGAGACAACCTTTGAATCGTTAAGAGTTGAATCTTGTTTGACAAAAAAAAGCTTTCTTAATGGTTCTAAAACCCTCCGGATGATTTTGTATCATAGGTCTCTCTTAACCATTCAGAGCGCCAATTTCGTTGTAAATAATTATCAAACAACTGTATTTCATTTTGTACAATATCATGAGAGCCTCTTAATCATTCTGACCACTTGATCATTTTGCACCAAATCATTCAGCAACTGTCAAACATCCCTTAAGTCTTGATGTTGATATGTATGAAAAACAAATTAATAGATATGGGTGTATTTAGCAATGTATAGGGGTACATTTAGCCTACTCTTTGATAAAAAAAAAAGTACACAAAAATAACTATTAAATCACTTTCAACAACTATGTTATGTTTTTCTCTAAAATAGAGTATTAAAAGTTAAACAGTCTAAAAAAATTACATTCAACTCCAACAACTATTCTATTTTAGCAATTCTAACATCAATTATATTATTAAGATATTCATTGTATTTAATAAAATATTATTTTTCTTTGCTCAACATTTATTTCCAATACTTTTTATTGGTGGGAAAATATAGAAATAGTAATTTATCTCTCTATTTTTTGATTTTTCTAAATTTAGAGATTTTTTTAGTTTATCTGTCTTTTCTCTACTTTAGCTTGCAAAATAGCATTGTTGTTGGAGCAAAAAAAGTTGTTAAAATCTCACTTTTCTCCATTTTAGCTTAGCTGTTGTAGATGCTCTTATATCCAAGAAAATAAGGGTAATGTCATATGCACTTTTTTATGTCAGAATCATATCAAATTATACATTGAAAATGTAAAAAGTAAGTTTTGAATTTACTGTGTTTGATGAGGAAGTTCGATAAGTAAGGATCCATTTACCCACCCCTAAAATAATCATCATACTTGCTAACTTTTGTTCAATTTTAGATGTTTTAATCATTTTATGACGGTTTATTGACATGGTCAGACCAGTTACGTTAGTTAAGGTCGTTTACCAAATGTTTAACTAGTGTCACTTACTTTAACGGTAAACATGACAAGAATTAAGAATTTTACATGGTAAGGCGTAACAAGGAGTGAGAATTTTACTCGGTAAATGAGGAGAATACTCTTACTTGGTAAGTGCTTATTGGGTAAAAGAAGCTTACCAACAAATCCATTTGAATTTTTGATGGCCGAAAATGTTACCCGATAAGGTAAAATAAGAGTAATGACTTTTGCCTGTAAGTGCTTGCGTGGTAAGCATTTGGTAAACGGCCTATTAGAAATGTTATTTACTTGTTAAGGGTGCGTTTGTTATGTAGACATGACTCTGCAGGATTGGGTAGGCGGGGTAAAAAAAAACTTGTTGAAGGTTTTAATGATTTAGCTTGACATGAATAATTTATTGATTATTTTTTTGAAAGAAAAGATCATTAAACTTTCACATTTTAAATGATTAAAACTTTGATTAAAAAAAAAACAATAAATCATCAAACTCCTACTAGTCAGATAATGTAGTTTTTCTGGTTTAAAAGAATGTAAGTAATCAATTTTTAAAATGCAACGATCTATTTATTAAAAACATGTTCAATGACTTAATCAATCAAAATGAAAAAGTTTAATGATTTTTTCATTTAAAAAAAATTATGGTTTTTCCATTTAAAAAAATAGTTCAGGTACTTAATATTTCAAAATGAGAAAGTTTAATGGTTTTTTTCTTCAAAAATATAATATACGAACTGAATCATTTCAAATGATGAAAAAAAAATACTGAGTTATTTTAAACTTTTCCTATAATAAAAATATAAAATAGCTATTGATGATGATGAGACATTCTCTTATGTTTAATTGGGGTTGGTAGTTTGTCCTTTTTTGGCTTGGAAGGTTGCCTTTAGAAATTAGAGTGTTAAGAGCTTGTGTGGTAGGGGCTACACAAAGAACCAATGGAGATGATAATAAATAACAATAATTCTCTATTATTAGTTGTGGCCTACTTGCTACTCTAAATCTTTTATGGGGTATTCACAAATTTTTTGAGATTTTAAAACCATTTGTTTTTATCTGTTTTTTTAATCTGGATAAAAAATTGATTACCAACGACTTCAATCGTTTTTATATGGAACCCATCATTATGACATACATTTTCATCAGTTGAAGCTAGTAGAGGGAGGGGGACCGATACATGTTTGAGTAAAGTCGTCCCACCAATTTTTCAACTGAGGGGTCGTTTACCAAACACTTACATGGTTGTTTACTTACCGGTAGAATTTAACACTACCACTTACTTACCGGGTAAGACTTTAGTCCACCAAAACGACATCGTATGCAACAATTTACCCAGTGAGCGCTTATTGTGATAAGAGTCGTCCCCCTCACTTACCGACCACTGGGTAAGACTTTTGGTCCTTGTCTCACTCTTACTGGGTAAGATTTTTAATTCCTACCATATTCATCCGGTTAAATAATGTGACTTGATAAACCTTTACCCAAGTAAGCGTTTGGTAAACGACCCCTGAGTTACAGATAAGAGGCTTTACTTTTATAATTTATTGCTCTACAGGGTTTTTATAGAATGTTATATTACATTAACCAAGCATATTTATTCTCGCAACATAACATAATTGGAGCATCTTCAATGGGATATTGTTATATCAATCAGTATAATTGAAGAGAGGTTTTATATTTTATTCGTATTTTTTGAGTTCTTTTAAGTATATAAAATATATATACGACAAATACAACAAATAAACCCACACACTGGATCATACCAGCACTAAACTATAAAGTCTTACTAAAATGGGATAACAATTGAAAAAAGGGTAAATTACATAAAAAATGTAACATAATTTAACTTGATTCCTATTTTGGGTATTATACTTTTAAAACTTTCATTTTGATACCTAAGATTTAAAGTTTTAAACATTTAAGTACCCGGGTAACTGGTTATCATGTTGATGTAGTGAGTGATGTAGTATCCACCTCAATATTATTTGCTAACGTGGTTAGTGACTTGAATTTTTTTAATCTAAAATTAGTCTTCAACCGGTTACCCGAGTAGTTAAATGTTTAAAACTTTATATCGTAGCTATCAAAATGAAAGTTTTAAAGTACGTTACCTAAAATAAAAATCAAGTTAAAATACATTATTTTTTCATATATTTTATGCTTGAAAAATGAATTTGGTCAGAATATATATATATATATATATATATATATATATATATATATATATTTTGGCACGAGGAAGTAGGAACATGGTATTGTCGGAGGAAGTTGTGGCCTTGGTTTTGTGGGCATTGAATGGTAACATAATTCCAGCCAGCATAGCTTAGAAGACGCCTACTCTATAAACAGAGTTATGGGTCGCACGTGCCTCTTTCTACTTGTTATCTACGTAACTCCTGCTTACTGTTCACTACTGCTGCTCTTCCCCTCCACTGTCTACATAACTCCAAACTCTGACTATTATTCTGAGTAAACTATAAATTTATAGGTCATTTATTGAACGTTTATTTAAATAAATGTTTATTAAGTCATAATGATTTATCTGATTAATATGGTAAAGATTAAGAATCTTATTCGGTAAGAACGAGACAATGACCAAAAGTCTTACCAGGTAAGTAAGAGTGACGACTCTTATCACAGTAAGTGACTTACTGGGTAAATTGTTGCACACGATGTCGTTTTGGTAAACTAAAAGTCTTACCCGGTAAATAAGTGGTAGTGTTAAATTTTACCGATAAACGTTTAACAGGTAAGTGTTTGGTAGACGGCACCTTGGTATATGTGGTTTCTTTTTAAAATGACATTTTATTTTATTTTTTAAGCTTTAAAATTACAAGATAATTATCGTTGTTTGTAAAAAAAAAATTGGAATTGGTTTCTTCATCTGACTATCGTTAAATGAGAGGCGTTTTTGTCTTTAACCAATCAAAAACTATAAGGACGAAAATCATAAAATCAATTTTGATAAGGTAAAATTCAAAAAAAAAATATGAAAATGTCTTTTCTTTAAGGAGTTATTTAAGTAACGTTTGAAGAAGTGATTGAATTTGGATGTTTTTGTAATCTATAGCAATTATCTTGTAATTTTGAAACTGTAATTATTTTAAACAAACTACGGGGACTAAATTTGTAATTTACTTTTATAAGAACCTCTTTTTTACACTTTTTATTGTCATCTCACTTCTATCTCGTCAAATTAATATTTTACCTAAAAAAAAGTCCACAATAGAACCTCTTTTTTGTGGTTCTTCGTGTATTTTTTAACATCAGTAATTATATATATATATAATATTAATAATTTTAAAGTCAATAAAATATATAAAACATCAAGAAATTGTCACTTCACACAAACTTAATGGTAAAAACCAAAGTTGTTGTACAATAACCACAAGAGGTTAAGGTTCTTATAAAAACTCTCTACAATGGTAATCCATACAACCCACTTCACTTTTTACTAAGAACACCCTGTAGTGGAGATGTTCTGATATTGTAATCTCCAAAATAGAGATACTGCTGGATATGAACATAATTATTTTTGAAGATTTTAATTTTTGTTACTTTATACATTTTCTCTGTACGCCCAGTAGCATCAAACTCCTCTTTTTTTACATTTTTAATGCATGAATTGATCTGATATCGATCTAAGAAGAGGGTGCACCAACCCCTAAAACAAATACGTATGATAACACTTTCTATAAAACTAGTGGTTTGATTTGACATGCATTAGAGGTGATCTATAGATTATGTTCAGTATTTTAGACCTACCTCTTTATATTGTACTGAAATTATTGATAATGATTAATTAAAGTCCCATTTATCAATTCATTCTACTTATTTAATTGTTCTGATTTATAATGATAGAAATGAGTTTGAGTTTTTGTGTACTGGTTTTCTTTCGGACGTAGTTTTGAGTTTGGGCACGTTCGTAGGAGACCAGTGGCAATGTCAATGAGAAGAGTAGAAAATGTGATGATAAGGGGGCGAGTTGGGGGCAAAATGAGAAGAATGTGAAATGTGCAGTTGAGTATGAACACAAAATTTTCCGAAAGTTTTTAAGAACATGATATCTGATAAGGGTTGTTATAAATACAAGGCTACAGTAGTCGACTTGGGTATCTGATAAGTGTTGCTGTAAATACAAGACTAGGGTACATAGTAGACCTGGGTCATGTTATACAGCTATAAACCAACTCATCTTTTGAATTTGTTGGAAAAAACGTGTGTTTCACAGGCCATAAACTACTTTAAAAAAACCCGAAAAACTTTGTTGTTTACTTTTTTCCATAGCTCATTATAATTTACATTAGATGATCAAAAACCTTGTACTTTTTAGGTTATTTCACGTTGTCATATGATTAATTATTATTTGGTTTATTTTATCAATTGACAGTTATTGTATCAGAGCATCTCAAATGAAGGTTTTTATAAAACTTTTTTTTTTGTTTTTTTTTTCTTTTGCCAGATCAATTACAACCTAGAGATTGTTTGACAGTTGCTGAATTATTAAATGATCAGAATGATTAAGAGACTCTTATGATGTAGTGCAAAATGAGATATAATTGTGATGGTCTTGATGGATTATAGTATCACATCAAAAACATCCTTATCACATGTGATAATACATGCGAGGGGACTTAGTGGTGTAAGACGACTTGTCCCGCAACCAAGATCGTGCCAAAAGTCGTTTGCGTCTCTGATTTAGTATCACATATATATCATATTGATGAAATAATAATATCACATATGATTGTCTGTAGTAAAAAGATATTCTCACGTTTTCGTAAAATGAAAGTGTTCTCGTTTGTATCTTTTTTATGTATGTATATAGGGGCCTAATCAAATGAGAACT